>NW_020524659.1:20000-92028 GCF_003368295.1 Carassius auratus
TGAAAGATAAAAAATCCGGGTGACATGGAAATTAAGATTTTTAATCGTATAATTACACAAAAATACGGTAAAAGCGTTTTATTTTAACTAATTACTTTTTATTCGATTTTACTGAATCGCAATCAATTTTAATAAAAAACGATTCAATGCAATACATTTTCATCAATATTTGGTGACTGAATTATTGTTCAAAATCTCTTGAAAAGATTAAGAGTACATCATTCAAACTGCAAAATGAATTATGTAAATAATACAACGAACAAGAAGCCATGGAAATGTGGGTAGAGGTCAGAAGTCAACGTCAATACAGGGGTCAAAGTCAGAGAAAGGTACTTACTCATTGGCATCATGACTTATATGGATGCTCAGGTTCTGCATGCTGCTCTTGAGCTGCGAAAAACAAAAGAAGACAAGAGAGTCTGAATGAGTAACAAGGAAGAAACTACTATGAAATGAAAAGCAAACAGCTTGTGAGACAATGTCACTGCTTTGAAACTTAAGTATTGCATTGTTTAAAGGGAACACCATCATGTAAAAATTGGCTTTAAATGGGTTATTTTATGTTAAAGGTTCCAAATTTAAATATGATATTAGTTGACCTTTATCCAACTTACCACATTGAACTCTAATATAAACCAATGCATACGAATATTGGAATCAATCTTTCTGCTCCAAACTGACCTTCAAGTTTCCTATAGATCCTCTTCAAAAACTGATAGAAATTTGAGCGAATCTCTTTATCCAAGACTGACCAAAGGTTCTCAGAAACCCCCACAAACCACTAATATTGACACAATGCCATTAAAGAACAGGAGCTTAACCTTACTAAAGGTTGGCGTCTATCACCTAGAGGATAAGGTCGGGCTACAATCCATGAGTGAGTGACTGCTCTCGGTATAGGAACTGTCAGCGTCAGGGGTGCTTCCATCACATTAATTCTTTGATTAGTCTCTACGGTGCCCCAGGAGGCCATCCCGATGCAGCTCAATTCAACGGAGAAGTGCAGTATGACAGGGAATGAAGTTTCAGAAAGTGACAGATGGACATAAACAAAAAGAAAATGTATAGAAAGTGCTGACGGGGACAATAAGGTAAAAGGTTTTGCTGGTAATTGGTGTGCAGGTTCACTGGGACATGAAAGGGGCAAAAGTGGGAAAAAGATGAAGTGAAAAGTCCATTTTGGATTTCTGATTGGGAATGGGGTACACCAATTGTGTCAAAGTCCGCTCCTTAGGAGCCACTGGAGCTGGTTGGAGCTACAATCTGCAAGACAAAACACCTCTACGGAAGTTTCTAGTAATCCTGAGGACCTTGATTTACTAGCTCGAGTGTGTTTAATTAGGGTTGGAGCTTAACTCTGCAAGACAGTGACCTTCCAGAAAGTTTGACTCTCCTTTGGTAATGGGGGGAGGGGGGGGTGTTTGGTGGACACAAGTGGCCTTTCAGTTGCAATGATTTATGAGTCCATTATGGTTCATTAACAGGAACAACAAAGCCGAGGAGACATTGAGGGGTGTGATGTGGGTGGGCCAGGACTTCTGACACGTGAAGGCTCAATGTGCATCCTAAAAAGCACTTGGGGAAAACAGGACTTGCAATATACTCCTGATCCACTGGTTCTGGTGGTGCAACTAAAACTACTGTTAAGGGAAGACAAGACCAAAGCAAGCCATGTTGTCAAGCTGGCACGATGCCCAGAAACTGGAAAAGGGATTCCTATCTAAAGTGCGAAGACTCCTGGCTTGCCTGTGCTTTTCCTGCTCTTGAAAAGAAAGCATGTTGCAAAAGAGCAGCTGTATCTCCTTCACTTGTTCTGTAGTATCCTTTATTGCAGAATTCAATTACAAAGGTGTACATGAATCTAAAAGCCAAAATGAAGAGTTTTATGCCATTTTATTGGGACTGAAAGTAGAGATTATGACAGATAATGATAAAGAAAGCACAGAGGAATGGGATCAAGCCAAGTTGCGGTTGGGATTTGACCAGTTTCCTGCATGAGCATCCTATACTGTATGCCAGCAGGGCAGCAGCTAGCTTTTAAGGATTCCAGCTATCCACAAAGCTGCCACCTCTTTTATTGAACACATTCAGCCTTAAAGTAAGACTCCCTAATCTTTTGGCATCGTCAAGAGAGAGGCTTTATACCACCGGTGACCTCTTGCCTGGTTAAGTCCCCTTGGAATACTCCTGAAATATCCACTGTATTCATCAACGCTACTACAAAAACAACTGCTGTTTTGCTGAAGGATCAATTAAAATGGATGATTCATGCTCTGCTGCCATGCACAGCCCTGATCTTTCTGATATATATATATAAAAAAAAAATCTTGTGGTGCACATATTAAAGCACCTCGTTTTTGATCTGACTTTCAAACCAGGCAAAACTTCAGCTTTAGCCAATTAGCAGGATGTAGAAGTCAAAAAAGTAGCGTTTTGGGTCATACGAGTTGCAGTGGGGCTTGACTTCCTTTTGGGATCAGACTGTAGAAAAAGAGCACCACAAGAGCCCCAGGGGAAATCACATTTCCCCTTTTTCCAAGGACACCGCAAGTGTTTGGCCATTAAAGCAAAGGCGACAAATGATTCCCCAAGGCTTTCATCCCTGCTGGTTGTCTTCCTTACACAATAACCAGACTGTTTTTTCTCAACTTGACATATAGCCTGTGAAAGAAACATTTCAGCCTCCAAAAGTGACCCCTAAACTGATTAACAACAAACAATCACATTAGCGAGCTTTACTGATGCATATCCCAAGTCTGGTTCCCTCCCAAGTGTAATTCCTTTCCCCTATCAACAGACACAGTGCTGCACAGTGACTGAATAAATACTGCCGATTTCACCCTGGCTTATTTGTTTACTTTGTTATGACGGCATAACACTCCCATTTCCCTGGCATCTACTTAATTTGCCATTTCCCATGTAAAGAAAGATCAAGGGTGGGTTGCAAGAGATTGAATTACAGAGAGGTGACCTCAGATGAAGTGTCTCATTGATGCAGCAAGAGAAAACGTTTCCTTGATCACATTTGAAGTAGGGGGTTGAGATAAATACTGATGTGGATTTTCTTTTAAGAGTCACACAGCAGAAGAAAAACACCCAGATAGGTTATGTGGGAGAAGATTTATATAACTTGTCCAATAGTTCCAACCACTTTTTTTAATAATTCTTGAAAACAACTCTTTTTAATGGTGAATTTTAAAGTAAACTTAAAACAGCGTTCGCAGCTTCTTTTACTGGGTTGTGGCAGGATATCCAGTGGAAAGAAAACTAGCATGGACCTTAATCTAAGCCTTAGGGAATTTGACTAAATGCTTAAAAAGTCTGTGTAACATATAGTACTAATAATCTGCAGTAAACATAATCACGACCTAAAACCCATGCCAATACCTGTTGGTTGTAATGTAATTGTTCAGCCAAAAATTGTCATTTACACATTTACTCACCCTCATGACATTACAAGCATGATTTTTAAAGTATTTAACAAACATATAAATTACATTACAATGCATTTATTATACTGGACCACAAACCACCAGAAGAAGCATTCTGCCAGCTACTGGGCTGGAGTAACCATTCGAATTTTACAAGGATTACACTATTAAAAAGACAGTTCACCCAAAAATGAAAATGTAGTCGTCATTTACCCAACCTTTTTGTGATTCCAAACCCGTACGAATTTCTTTCTTATGTTGAACATAAAATATATTTTGAAGAATGCAGGTCATCAAACAATTATTGATGGTCACCACTGACTTCATAGTATTTATCTGACTATTAAAGAAGTCAATCGGGACAAACAACAGTTTGGTTCTTCAAAATTCTTCAACATATTTTCTTTCGTGTTCAACATAAAGAAACTTATACATGTTTGGAACGGCATGAGGGTGAGTAAATGAAGACGAGGTTTTCATATTTGGGCGAACTATTCCTTTAAAACTACTTTCTAACATAAACCATTAAAACAAGTTTTGGCTGACACTTCTGGAGTTACGATTAAACAAGCTGAGTGAAAGATTTCCATTTTCAGGTGAGCGCAAGACCAGTGATGATTATTAAGCAAAAAGGATTGTTTTTAATTTCATGGTGACTTTGAGGGTTCCTGTTCAAAAGGAATAAATAGCCACAATGTTTGATTTCATGTTAATGAAGAAGATCTGCAATACGGTCTGCCTGGAGCTTAATGCTCCTCACGTATCAGGTTCTTAGACCTTGTCAAACAGTTAAGCCTCAATCACAGCAAAAACCCTCATTAGCAAGCTACACTGTGCGTGGAAAACCCAGAAACCTTGAATCCACGAAGACTACTATGGGTTCCCTTCAGACATAAATAACCCAATATGCTAATGAAACAAAAACTATAATAAAAGAGATAACCATAAAAAGGGGCAGTAAAACTCATCCTTTACACAACACTATTAAGGGTCATTAAGATCCATCATGCAGGTTCATCTATGTAGGGGATTGTACGGCGAACAGGTGGAGGTAAAGCTGGGGCTCGGAGGTGATTAATGGGGGTCTTGATGGTGCCACATTAATCTGGTCAGTGTGACATTTACAGGGGAACTGCAAACCCCTGGTGTGATCGCCTAACGTGTCTCCGCAGCTAGGTGAAATAAATATAGACTCACTATAATGCTCTAAATGGTTTTGCACATGATCAACCTTTGACCTTGACCCAACAACCGTCTTTTGAGGATAAAATGGTGCGCAATTCATGAAGAATGTGTGTAGTAATGGACCTGGTGGCCTACGTAATACATCACAACGTGAACCACCTTCAAATGCTGGCACGATGCATCCATCCCTTCATTAAAGTAAAACATGCAAGAGGGATATGCAGGTCTTTGAGGGAAGGTACATAAAAAGGGGCATAAGAGCTGTCAAACTTCCTACATTTCAGCTAGGCCAATGCTTTCATGCTAAATTTAGCAAGTGAACCATTATAATTTGAATATGATGGTAATAAAGCTGAAACATAAGCACTGAATACATTAATTACATTGTCATCAAACAGTCAGCATTCGCAGGAGTAGAATGAGTAAACTGCCTTCACACCTCCTGCTCGGTAAAAGAAAAGGGCTGAAACGGTGAAGAATTTATGAGGCCACTAATGACGACCTTCATCAGAAATTCCATAAAAGTCCAATAAAATGTGATGACCTACATTCGTGGAAGTGGGTAATGATATTTAGGACCAGACCGTACAGTCTGCAGTAGAGATTTAGTCAAATGTCAGCAAAATTTTAATTTTAAATTCTAATGGAAACTGGTTTTAACAGTAAAAAAAGAAAAAAAAAAACATTATTTAAAATATTATGAAAATTATTATTATTCAAATTTATACTGACATATACTGTAGGCTTCAACAAATACTAAAATATATTTTTTACAATAATTGCTTCACAAAAAAATAAAATAAAATAAATAAATACAATATTCAGTCATTTTATGGTCCAATTCTTGCTATTAACAAACCATTAACTATGACTTTTGCCTCAATAAACACAAAATTTGCTGCTTATTAATAGTTGGTAAGGTAGTTGTTAAGTTTAGGTGTTGGGTAGGATTAGATGTAGAAATGTAGAATATAGTCAGGAAGATATGTGCTTTATAAGTGCTAATAAACAGCCAATATGTTAAAAATACAATAGGTATGATAATAATCAACTTGTTAATAGTGGGAAATACTAAAGTGTTACTAAATATTCAATAGAACAATTATTTTAAAATGCATTGAGTGTTATTGTAACAACATTTGTATTATTAATAATAATACAAGAAAAGATGCCATTGGATTCACTTTAGGTGCTGGACTTACAAGTCAACATCTTAAAGCATTTGGAAAAGGGCAAGTGACACTTTTACAAAGCAAGAGGCAACAAATGGAACCTTTTCAACAGCAGAACCCCACTGAGGACAACACAGGCCATTAGGGTGCTATTACACATTATTTCCACAGCATGGATACGTGAACCAGAGGGATGAAAACGAAAAGGCCAGGCACATGACATTACACATATTCCCAGGGGTGAAGGAGGAATGAATGGGTTTGGTTCTTCAAAACTGTACAGGAATGAAGTAGAAAACAGACACACCCTTGTCATTCAGGTCCAGATGACATCAGCTGTACCCAGTTGTAAAGTCATTTGACTTCCAAAGGCAGGGAAATATAAGCCAGTGTTTGCATATTCATTTAAACACTGCAGAAAAGAATGTCAGCACATTGAGTATGATAGGAACAGGAGAGATTCTTCAGCTACGAGTGCTTTTTGCCCAGTGCATTTTTAAGAATAAATCAGGTACAAGCAGTTTTGCGTAAATAAGGTACATGCAGTTTTGCATAAATAAAAATGTTTCTTTTTATTTATGCAAAACTGCTTGCACCTGATTTATAACATTTTATTATAATAAATTACATTTTTAAATATTTCCTCAAAATGCAACTTAGCTTAAACTTCCAGTGTCAAAAAAAGAGGCTGTATAAGACCTAAATCAAGTATTAGGCCTTAAGCCCCACCCAGCAACAGCAGCAAATGCTCAGCGGCTGTGACACAGACGGGTTGCCAGATGCTCTCTGCTGGGTCTCGGCGCGCACTACAGGCCACCGCTGTGCCGCCTCAGCTCTGTTGCTGATGCTATCTGACAGCAGCGCAGGCCGTCTGCATGCAAAACCTCTGCCGCATTACTTCATTGTTTTACTTCCAGCTGCACAAGACCTTTTTGACAAGTAGTGCTATGCCATGATAGAGAGTGAGAAAGAGTGCGCCTGCTGGGCGGAGAGAGAGGTCGGACTCCCTGCTGAATTCTGCTGAGGAAGTACAGTGAAAGACCTCAGAGATGATGAAATGAAAGCTTTTGTGTCTTTCAGAAAAGGGAAAATGTTGAATCAATCTAGTACCTGTTCAAAGTACAAATTGGCAACTTGAAAATAACAAAATGAGTTAACGGCCTTCAGGTGTGGTCACATTAGCAATATTTTGCATGCAAAAATGTACATTTTCTACTATCAATTGTGTAGATGTGTATGACAGCTCACACAAAGCAACATGGCAAATTTGCATGACTAGCTCGAACCAGTTGTGAAATCGGTTATGGAAATCTCTCATCCCCAAACATAATTATCAATTTTTTGGATTTTTATTGAAATGACTGGATTTTGTTGGTGAAAATTTGACCCCATTTGATTACTATTGTCAGATACAAACAGAAACTCAAAGGTCTTCACTACAACCTGCCAAATATAAGTTTGGTTGAAGAACGTGAAGAACTTATGACAGGAATACGAATTGCTACTGTTCAGTAGATTTGCAGCACTTTGTTTAGCAAAAATGAAAAGGAATTACTCTTTTAAATAAATAATTTTTTGTTTTATCCAATAATTTGATGATACATTCCTATTAAATCCTAAAACACACAATTCAGAAAAAATTTAAACATGCAACACTGAATTTCTGAAAGAATAAAATACGTTTGAGCACTATTATTAAAATGTAAATAATTTATTAGATTTGAAGTATGCTTGTTGCGATAGATGGTGCTGACGGTGATACCGTTGTTAAGCCACAACACTGGTTACGTCCATAGTCCACAGTGGCACCGACAATCTAACAATTAGGGGTGTACCGATCAAGATCAGCCAATCGTTATGCGCATCTCGTCAGTAAAGCCGGTTTTCTAATCAGCGGTAAATTCCATCAGGTGCGTGATTTCCCATAGAGAAGCTGTTACTACACAGAGCCGTTGTTAACTGACTAGCTGCACAAATCCACGTTCATTTTAAGCGTGTATTTGCGCATCTTTTGCGCACCCCTACTAACAATTGCTTTCCACTGAATTGCCGCTATTTGAAAGTGAATGTAAAATGTGCACACCACTTTTACAAGCTATTTAAAAGCAAAGGAAAGCAAAGAAAAGATGTGACGCCCTGCCCCCGCGGTGATACCGTCACAACAATTTCCTCACCGTCATTCCATTGGGCCCTCATTAAATCATTTAAACATGGAGGCCCATAAGGGGTCAGGGATCCAACTGTGGCCCAGTTTGTTTAAAATGTTAAACTAGTTAAGCAAGCAAGTCAATTTTAAGACACTTACCGTTTGGTTCTTTATTCGGTGGTAGGGCTGAACGATAGGAAGCCCCAGCGGCGTGACCCATTCCACCGTCCTCCCAGACTTAGCTATTAGCCTAGCGCTCTCCGTCAGCCATTCCTGAGAGAACAAATAAAAGTCAGAAGCGTCCACCAATCGATCCAACTCAGTTTGTATACATTAAGGATTTAGAACCAAACCAAATTTGCATTATGATTTGAACTAGATAAACTGAAACCAAAACCCTATGCATGACGCTTTGTCTTCATCGGATAAAACTGCGATAAATATTTGCAATAAAATAGTCTCCGGCTGTGCTATCTGGAAAAATCCAGACACACAGGTGGGAAGTTGTTGCTGAGATGAAGCTTTTAAAAAACCTGCTGATCTGCAGCAACAGTGCTGGCTGCGCAACTCGGCTGCCACATTCGCAAAGTCCCCAGTGCTCTCCCTAAAAACGCTTTGTGTGAGATAAATTCCCCTGTTCATCTGGAAGCAGGCTGGGCCTGAAGTGGCTCCATTAATCAAAGCGTTCACCAACAACTGTGGCCCACATCGCCCCCCAATTTTCCACTCCAGTATCACCTTCTGCCGGTAACGGGAATGATCAACTACCTGGTCTCAACTGTCTCCCCTCCCGAGGCTCCGACCTATTTAGGAAGCTGCTTGTGTCTGTAGGCAAAGTGGGGGATATTTCACATTCGCCTGCCTGCTCGTCTCCCCAGGGGGTGCAACAGGAGACAGTGAGCGGCTGGTCCTTGATCTACTGCACCAGGGACGTTCATTCCTTTTCTCTTTCCTGCAACTGTAATTCATGAGCCGCAGCCAGTTGCATCATGGGAAAACTATATATCTGGTGATTCACAAAAATAATCTTTTCATTCAATAAAAAGAAAAAAAAGGAAAAGAATCAAGTGTGGGGTTTTATTTAAAAACCATTGATAAACACCACTGTGGGTCATTAGGATTCTTTCAAAAGAAGTCTCTTATATTCTCACCAAAGCTGGATTTATTTGATTAAAATAGGGTAAAAATACTAAAAAAATATTATTATTAATTTAGCATGCATGTTTTTATTGAAATATATTTTCAAACGTAATTTATTCCTGTGATGCAAAGCTGTGTTTTCAGCATCATTACTCTCCTCCAGACTGCAGTGTTACAAGATCCTTCAGAAATAATTCAAATATACTGAATTGCTGCTCCAGAAATATTTATTATTATTATCAATGTTGAACACAGTGCTGCTTAATACTTTGGTATAAATATGATATGCGATTTCAAGATTATTAAATGAATAGCAAGTTTAAAAGAACAACATTTATTTGAAATAGAAATCAAATGATTTTGAAACGAATTTTTTACTGTCACTTTTGATAAATAATAATAAAAAAATCAAACAGTGATGTAGAAGTGATGTGATAAATTAATCATGCAATTTTATTGGACTAAAATATTTATTCAACTGACAGCCACAATTTTGTCAGTGTTAATAAATAAAAAACTATTAAAAACTAAATGAAAACATTTTTGTTAACTCAACTGAAATAAGAAATAAATTTGAAAAATGACTCTAAAATGAGCTAAAATATAGTGAAAATGGGCACAAATTAATCTTAGAATTAGCTTTTCATAAAGAAAATATTGTAAAGGATTCATAAATGAAACATGAATATCCAAGCAAAAAACAAAAACACTACACAGCCATGAAAAATATATCACCTCTATATACCTCTATCTATTTAAACTCTATAATTTAATACATAACTCAGTAGTGAGAAAACACTAAAATGTAACATCTAATGTCTTTGTGATCTTGTTTTGTGAGCATTTAGTGTGTAGTTTAGTTTTGTTCGTGTTTCCGGGCGTTTTTTGTGCCCTGATTTTCAAGTTTACTTTAATAAAACACTGCTATTGGATTCTGCTCATTTTCAGTTAATCTTTCGTTACAAAACTAAAACCAACAGCTATATTATATTCTGAGAAATTTGTATAAAAAACTGTTTATTCTGTCTGTTGTATGAAGCGCAGATTACACAAAAGTCACTTTCAAACCAAGCAGCTTTCTGTTGGTCAATGAGACAAATCCACATATTGGATAATATAATATAACATAATCTGCATGGGCAAATCTTTTGCACGAAACTCCAAATCACGTGAATTCCACTTAAAATGCCTGAATTCCACCTGCGAAAATTCACTGAACAATGGTAAATGTGACCACACAAGATAAAAATATAACAGTCCCAAAAGTATTTAAAGCAATGTGACAGTATGTACCTGAATTTCTCTCGTCCCTGTGAACATTTCCTTCAAGCTGCTGAACACCTGCTTCACCAGGTAATGTGAAGCATCCCATATGTAGTCCTGTGGATTGAAAACAGCACATTAGGGGTTTTTGCACCACGTGGTTTTATAACTCAGTTCTAGGAACTAGCCAGCAAGGGGTGTTCCTAGAGAACCAATTTCTCCCTTGGGCTATTTTCCTTATTGCATTCACACCGGCAGCAGGGACTGCTATGTCTTTATCTGCGGCATTTATAAACATCAAAAACCAGTGAAGGGAAGGACGCTGTGTTCAGAGACGTTTTTCTTGTGTTTTGTGGGTTTCGTGATAACAGAGATGGAATGTAAATGCATAATTTTCGCAACTAAAAGAGCATGACTACATCTCCTACGACAACTTATAGTGTTATCATCGAGGCTGAGAAAAGAACATAACACTGCAGATAACAGGTAGCTAAATATACGTTGGTTTCCATGTTTGCGGAGTAAATATTTTTAAATGGCTTTTTTTATGTCGGGTAGCCAATCAGAATTCACTTCCATCACTGGTAGTTCATATGCAACCGTGTTAGACCCAACTCTGACGATTTTTTTTTGAGGATTTTATGTGTATCGGCATCGGCCGATACGTGGCTGCTGCATTCGCCGATAGTTTTTTCCCAGCATTATTGGCAGCTCTGTGTTGCTGGAGATGCTGCGGTACACACTGCCCCTCCCCCACTAGCAGAATGCTGCAAGCCTGCTCTGGTACGTTTTGAAAGCTCGTTTAACTGTTTGGTTAACATTTGGTATCATCGTGTAATTTTTATGATGTAAATTGAGTGAGAAAAAGCAGTATCAGCTCCAAATATCGGTATCGGATTCTGCACTAAAAAATCTGTATCGGTCGATCCCTAATTTCTAGTTCCTACATTGCGAACATGCCAAAAAGCGCCAATAGTTCTAGGTACTATGAAAAGATGAGAAAAGGTGTGAAAGCCCCTATTGTTAGATATACCAAAAAGCACAACAGTGTGGATGCTTTATCCAAACCTGCAAGTGCACAACAGGGCATTAATATAATATTTATGGTTAATTTGCATATGTATGTCAGATACCAGTAACTGCAATTAACAGATTTAAACAAATATACTAAAAAAAATAAACATTCAGTAGTGGGTTTTCTCCACTGAAGAACCATTTTTGGTTCCCCAAAGAAATTTTCAGTGAACAGTTCTTAACGGAAGCATTTTTGTCTTAGTCTGAAAAACATGAAAAAAAAAATGTAACCACCTTGTGGAACGGAAAAAGTTAATGGTTTCAAATGGAACCAAAGACACCGAAAAAGGCCTGATATTTGAACAAGGAAACACCACAAAACATATTTAAAGGGTTAGATCGCCCAAAAATGAAATTCTGTTATTATTACTCACCCTCGTTCCAAACTCACTCCAAACCCTTAAGACCTTCATTCATCTTCAGAACACAAGTTAAGATATATCTGATGATTTCCTAGAGCTATCTGACCCCTCATAGATAACAAGTGTCCTTACATGATCAAGGTTCAGAAGTGTGGCAAGGACATCACGCGGATACGTTTATGTTCAGATAAAAGCGCCGACAACGTAAAAAACGTATCCACGTGACGCATTGTTGAATAAAGTCTTTTTTTGTATTATTTTGCACACAAAAAGTATTCTCGTAGCTTCGTTAAATTATGGTTGTACCACTGATGTCACATGGATCATTTTAACGATGTCTTTACTACTTTTCTGAGCCTTGGTCATGTTAGGACACTTGCTGTCTATGGAAGGGTCAGAAAGCTCTCGGAATTCATCAAAAATATCTTAAACTGTGTTCCGAAGATGAACAAAGGTCTTACGGGTTTGGAACGACATGAGGGTGAGTAATTAATGACAGAATTAGAATTTTTGGGTGAACTAACCCTTTAAGCTCAACAATCAAATGTTTTGCTTTAGCAAGCACAATGTGGAGATGAGATCCCTTGACTCTATAGGTGATAATTCCTCTTTCATTCTCCACAGCTTAAGAGAAACGAGAAGAGCGTCACCTGTTTCTGTGGCTGCCCACAGAGGACCGCACTTGGGGAAATCAAGCCTGACACACACGGGGGGAAATAAATCTTTAGTTCACGTCATCTGCGATGTAAAGCAAGATTACCAAGCTTATCTTCACCTTTAAGTCGAGATGAAGAAAAGGTTACATAACTAGAAATAATGGAGATAACAGAGGACTTTATATGACTAAAGCACCTGAGATGTGGCTGGAAAAGATTGAGGATCTTTTCCATCAAAAAAGTGGCTATAATAAATCAGGGAGAGTTTCTGCTTCAGGTTCTGGCTGGAAAATATGGATCCGACCACATCCATCCAAACATCATGCAGGACAAGGTTTGTTTCACAAGGAAAACTCTTGAGTCATATTTCATCCCGCAGTTTGTTACTCCATCTATGATAATTTTAAGTAAAGTGCAATGAGCCTCACCTTAGGGAAATCATCAATTTCCTTCAGTCGCTTTTCGATTTGCAGACGGCCCCCGTAGCGCGTGACGCCATAGACCACAGTCATCACCGTCTGCTTCACCACCTTCCTGCTGATGAAGCCCTCCAGCACCTGCGCGATCTTCAAACCCTTCTCCGCATCCCGAGCCCTGAACTCTTCCACCTATGAGACACGGGACAGTGCACCTTTCTGAGAATCCATACATCAATACACTTATTAGTCCCAGTTATGCTAGGGAACTCTTCCAACAACTGCCTAATCATATAGTTTGACTAGTGTTATATATATATTTTTTTATTTTTATATATTTTATATAAACAATTTATAATATTTTATATATTATAGAACAATATATTTTAAAAAATATTAAATAAACAAAGATATTTATATAATTATTATATTAATATAGGTAATATATTTTGTGAAGTCAAATATAAATAAACTGTTAATATAAACATAACATTTTCATATTAACAATTACATTTTATATATAAAAAATATAATAAAAACAAGATAACACTATTATATTTATTTCATCATTATAATGTCCTATATTGTAATATTTCATAAAAAGTAAAAGTTGTATTATTTTTTATTATATTTACAACATAAATTAAATATACTAAAAAAATTAAAAATAAATTCTTTATAATATCTTAAAAAAATACATAGATTTCTATATTTAGAGAATAAATATAATCCTAATATTCTAAAACATCATATTATATTATGCCATATGTTGCAATACAGTATATAATAAAATGTTTATTATTATTAGAAATAAAACAAATAAACTGGTAATAATATTTGAAGAAATTAAAAAAAATGAATATTTTCATTTATATTTTATATTCAATACTATGTATTTAATTTTTTTATTTATTTGTGAACCTGGACCACAAAACCAGTCATAAGGGTCTTTTTTTAATTGATTTATACATCAAGCTAAATAAATAAGCTTTCCTTTGATTTATGGTCTGTTATGAAAGGACAATATTTAAATACCTGAAATCTGAGGGTGCAAAAATCTAAATATGTAAAAAAAAAAAAAAAAAAAAAAAAAAGAGAAAAATAAAATTGCATTTAAAGTTGTCCAAATTAAGTCCTTAGCAATGCATATTACTAATCCAAAATTAAGTTTTGATATATAACAATGGTAGGAAATTGACAAAATATCTTCATAGAACATGATATTTACTTAAATTCCTAATGATTTTTGGCATAAAAGAAATATTGCAAATTTTAATCCATACATATTGCTACATTTTTTATTATTATTATTACTTTATATATAATGGAGCCTGAGGGAAAAAAAATGCTAATCTTTAGAAGAACTTTTCAGATGGCACTTATAGACTTTTGCATCTGAATACATATATATATATATATATATATATAGAGAGAGAGAGAGAGAGAGAGAGAGAACAAATAAGTATCTATAACTTATTTTAAAGACCCCTGAGGGGGAATTCAGAAATAAAATGATAACAATAACAGAAATATCACAATTGTCCCTCACTTAACTATAAATATCTTAATCTGCATGGAGAGAGGGGCAGGTGTTGACCGTCTTATTGGGGCTCTTGAGAGCTTACCTTACGAAACAGAAGGTCTGATGTCAACTACTGAGGAACAATGAGGCTGTTCAGGCCAAACCCTGACTCAGCAGAGCTCCTTGAGATGTCTGCTATCTACCCTTCAGCTAAGGTTAGCGCAACCGATGTTTCTGGCAAGACTGGTACAACACTGTATTTAGAGTACACTGTGCTCCTAAAATATACCCAGATCGATAGGTAGGTCTATATCTTAGATAGTGTTCTCTAAAAAATACATAGTCTTCCCAGCACTGAAATCTGGGGCTTTGAAAAGTTGAGGAGCTGCAGTAATTTAAGATGAATATTAAACTTTGACGCAAAATAAAAAAGGATGTAAAAAGCCTCAAAGTTGCCTTGCCTTGAAATAAACAAAAATGAAAATGGTATTTTTATTATTATTATTTTTTTTAAACTTTTGTTTACGTTTTTATATTTAAAATGTAAATAAAAATTAATTTTAATAATATGTAAAGGTCATTTTTAAATATTATTACCAGTTTATTTGTTTGATTTGACTATAAATCTTGTTACCTATGAAATATAAATTATGAGCACTAAAGTTATAAAAAGTTAAATTATATTTTATTACTTAATAATATAATACAAAAATATATTATAAACATTATAAATAAATAATACACATTTTAAATTTATAATAAAATAAAATAAACATAAAAAACAATCATAATATATTTAAAGTACATATATTTTATATATATCAATCATACATAATTGTGTGTGTGTGTGCATAAACAATTGTAATAAAAATTATATAAATTCTGCTAATAACAATCTAATTTTATTAGAATTTTATTAGAATATAGCTGATATCATTTAAATATTTATAGTTTTCTTAAAATACAAAATGTGCAATAACAGTATAATAGTTAATACAAATATAAATATTAAATTTTAAATATAATAAAAAAATAATAAAACACTGTTAATTAACCACAATAATGTTCATATTATATAATATATTAACTTACATGAATATAATGAAAATGCTAAATGATACTAACCAATATAATCTGGGTTAAATAAAACACATTTCTGAACCTCTGAACCTTATTAATGGAACTGTGGAGTAACTTAGGACAGGGAAAAGTTGGGAAACGCTGCTCTGGAGGGCTGTAAGACGCACTGCCGCCCTCTGGTGCCGCAGTGTGACTGACCTGCTGAGCTACACCGCTGTACACATCCTGAGGCAGTTCACAGGGCATGAGGTTCACCGAAGTAGCACCGATCACATCCCGCCCGAGGGCAGCATAGTGCTGGAGGCCGTTGCACGAACCGTCCTACGAGAGAGAGATAGAGAAAACATATATCTATCAGTTTAAATTACGTGTAATAGTGTCTGTATAGCAAATGCTGGCAGTTCCTAAAGATTCAGTACCTGATGAACAGGAAAATAAGAGATGAATTTGGTGTGGTCGGGGGAGCGGGAGGCATTTGTTATCTCCATACAGCAAGCCAGTGCCTGCCACGGCTCATCTGCATTCATCCACCATTTGCGACCCTGCAAAATAGAGCTGTGACTCTTCGGGGAACGAGGAATGTGACAATCATTTCAATAAAACACAAGAATATGGCTCAGTCATGGCTCATAGCGTTTGATGCGTTTGAATCTGAATGTACTCAATACAGAGAAGGTCCACACGCAGAGCGAACAGAGGTCTGCCATAATAAAACCTGAACATGGCCTGAAAATATTTACAACAGTATGAGCAAATTTAAAGACCAAAGCCTGTAATATAAGTATCATTTTTAATAGCATAGGATGACAGTATATCTAATTTTGAATGATATTATAATACATATATTATATATATTTATACACACACAAATACTGTATACTGTATGGTTATGACCCCAAAATGAACCTCAGGTCTGATTTTATGCCTCAGACAGCTGGAAAATAATTCTAAATGCAAATTTAACACAATTAAGCATAAAACAATGAAACATCAAGAAATTAAATAAGCTTATACAGTTTTTGGTAGTAATAATAATAAACTAAAAGTTGATTTGTTAAATTATTTTCTTTTGTACAATAAGCATTTTGGTGCTATGATAAATATTTAATATAATATAAATAATTAAATATTTTTTAATAAGAATAATAAGAATAAGAATAAAATATTCAATAAATATAAAAGTTACACAATTATAATTTTTTTATTACCTTTAATACTAGGAACAATATTAATAACAACAACAAAACATTTATTATTATTAATAACAATAAATTATTATTATCAGCATTACAACCACCTTTAATACACTATTGAAATACTTTTTTTTAATAATATAACAATTACTACTACTACTACTAATAATAATTATCATTCTTAACAGTAGTAATTGTATCATTGTTATGTAAATGGCCTAATACTCTAGTCAGAAAGTTAGCTAATAATCATAACAATAATGCCAGTTAAGTTAAGTTATTAATTATTAATATTATTCATAATTATTATTTTAATTAATATTGAATTGAATAACATTTAAATAATAATTAATCTAAATAATTGAAATTAAATGCATAATATATATATATATTTTTTTTTTCATATATACTATATATTTATTTATTACCATCATCATCATCACCACTCATTGCACACTCAACCAATGAACCTTCATCATACACATATGGTACACTGGCCTGAGACTCTGATCCCAAATGTACAGCGGACCTCCAATATACATTCTGTTGCACAACTTGACCAAACCATTTGTTGTTGTGTCAGTAGCCATACATAAAACTCCTAGTGCATAAGTCAGGTAAATGGAAATGCTTACGTCAAGAGGATGGTCTGCGGAGTCTAGGATGTCCTCCATGATACTCTCGGCATACTCCAGGCGTCCAGCTAGTGAGCTACGCTTCTTCAACCCTGTGAGGTTCACCAGGTGGATCTTCAACCAGTCGAGGCCTTTGGGCCCGAGAGGTTGTCCCTCCGCGAACAGCAGCAACCCCCTGGTCACGTCACTACCAAGGTGGTTGAAATAAGGCGGCCGGGGGTACGTACGTCCTCGGAAGTCCATATTGTGTGGAAACCAAAAGATCTCGTCCCTCATGTGGTTGGCGATGGACAACTTATACAGCGCGTCCATTCGGAGGCTGTGCATCTCCGCCACCTTCTTCTTGGCTTTGACTCCCTCCCGTTTCATGTAGGCCTTCTCGGCCTGAGTGTAGGACGGGTCGTGAAGGTTGAAGCGAGGAACCTCGGGTGCTTCGGACAGTGGCGGAGGAATGCAGAGCTTTTCGTTGCCTTTGTCGTTGAAGATTGAGATGATGATGTCCAACAAGGGCTTGTTGATCTTCCAGGGGCAGCTGCCCAACTGATTGAGAGAGTCCAGCACGGCATGGAGATCCTCCTCTCGGCTCTTCTCCAGGAGAAGTTGGTGTTGGATGGCTCCATCGGTGGAGCGCATCAGCTTGGTTGGCGTCAGAAGGTAAGCGCCGCTCTTTGGGGACGTCCAGGGAACGGGGGGACACAGCATGGGCATGACGTAGGAGTCAAATGTAAGTTTGGTTTCCATCGCAACCCTCTGGATTTGTGTCACAATAGGATGCGGTTTGATGAAGCCAATCTGAGGTGGATGCCAAAGAAGAGAGTGAATGAATATCGAGACATCCCCTTAAAGGCATGTCACAAAAAGGACGTTAAACATGGACAATTAAATGCTTAAATGCCGTGACAGATCTACATTAATAAACATCTCTCGCCGCTAGCTCCCAGCAGGCCCGTAACCCAACTCAAATAAACCAGAGATGATTTATGTGTGCTGCTGGAAAAGCGTTTATGGTGCACAACAGACGTAACTATCTTTGACAGCCGGATAAACAACTTGTATTCAAAAAGCACATGTACCCACACAAATGGCTACAAAATAGTCCCAGAAACAAGATGGGTTTGAATGCTGAATTATGAAATTCGACATATCCAAATATGAATTTGACAGGATCCATTTGACGTGATCTGTTCGTATGTTTCTATGTGTGTAAATAAGAAGGGATGGGTACTAATGGAAAATTTAGCAATTTGATTCTGGTTCATTTGGGTAATTACAGTGCAGTGGATAAGACACGCCTTCGGTTTGAGAGGCCCGGGTTCGAATCCACTGTGAGACACCAATGTGGCGTGCGACCTCTGAAATATATAGCAATTGTAAGTCGCTTTGGATAAAAGCATCAGCTAAATGAATAAATAAAAGATCTAGTTCATAAGAGTAATTTGTTCATGAATAAAGCTAAACTTGTTGCACTGTATTTTGGATTCATATGAAAATGTTCATAAGAGCCATCTGCCCAGGACACACTTCCACTAAACTGAACCTCAAAAAGATAAGATGGAGATCACCTTGCTACAAGGTGGCATTTTCAAGGTCTCGAAAAAAGGAATGTAAATCCACCTGACAGCATTCATGCCACATGAATAATCCACAGACACGCTAAACTGAGAGCTCTTCCCTGCTGCACAGGCCATCTGCAAGCTCAGCGGAGGAACGGGAGTTAAGCTTTGTGTCTTTGAAGCCCACGGTGCATGCCAAGAGCCAGGGCAGCAGCGTTGGGAATGAGATTTGAGGACAAAAAGGAATCTCGCCCAATCATTTCGGGCTCTTCCTCCCCCTTTTCGCAATCCCTCGGTGGTTAATCAGACAGGCAATTAAGAGGACAGTAAAAAAGAGATTAGTTTCGCCACGATCCGTCTTCCTCCGCTGGCCTGCGATCACTCGCACAGGAAAAATGATTCCATAATTCATGAAAACATGCGTGTCCATGAGAGCTTTTAGATGGGGAATGGACGGTTTATGACACGAGTTATAATGGAGAGTCATTTGACTGTCTGGTCATGAACAGCATTCAGTATGGAAGCAAAAAAAAAACACTTCAGGGACGTGCAGAATTTTAACTAGTATAACTTCAGGCCGTATTTAAGCAATCGAAGTGCATGATCTAAAGCGCAAGGTGTAGGTGCACTTAGGGTGTGTCCAAACCACTATTGCTAGTTTAACGACTAGAAAAACGGTCGCCGCAGCCAGCGCATGGTCTAAAAGGGTTGTCTCTATTCTCTTAATGACTAATGGGTGTGTCTTGGGCATTTCACTAGTTCACGCTTACATATAATTAGCTGAGGTATGGTATGCGTATTTGGCGAGCTCGGGAATTGCCCGAACCTAGAGTACCCCCCTTCCCCGTATATTGTAAAGTGAACTTGAAGTGAGGAGATGGGGTGGAGGAGGGATGCTGATAAACCGTCAATGGATAGAGGTAAGTCAGCGATATTTATACTGTGGGATTGATTACTTGATTGTGGTCCACCTGTGATGATTAGGCTAAGTATCTGATGCGCTCCTCCCGAATCTTCATTGATAATTACATAACGTGCAATGAACCAATCAGAGTCTCATCTCCCAATCCCTTTAAGAGCCAGTTGCGCAGATTCACTATTTATACAATGGCATTTGCAAGCGCGAAGACTGAACGTGTCTCCAGAGAGGAAATGGTGCTGCTCGTGTGCAAGCAAATAGGTAGTCAAATTCTGAAACATGCAATCACTATCCATTATGTAAGCATTTTTATATTTATAAATAGGTGCATATTACTAAAGTGCTCCTTAAATGACAAAAAAAAAACCGGTGCCATTGACCTTAGACCAGGATTTAGTTGGTCAATGGTGCAGTGTATTTTACTTGCCTCAAAATAGCAAATCACCAACAATATGCCTGAACACATCTTGTTTTCAGACCAGGCTGTGTCGGGCTGAAACTAACAAAAACCTCTTGCATCGTGCCTGGCTCCAAATTGCACTGGGGGTATTATTTGGGCCCTCTGGTCTGCACCTCTTACCTTATGATGGCTGCGGAATGTGTACATGTGGTAAAGGACAGGGATGAGCTTCTTCTCTTGAGCGGGATTGAGGATGTCGCTCCAAATTTTGAGCTCACGAACCATCAGGTCAACCAGGAAGCTGCCCAGCTGTACCATCAGAACCATCGGCCAAAGGGTGTCGTCACTTAAAAGAGAGGGACCGCTGCACCTCTGCATCTCAAGACTTGCCCAACACTCCCGTGGCAGCATGCCATTGGTCTGTGATGAAACAGGAGGTGATATATAATGTAAAAGCCAATTTGATTAGAAAGTGGAGGTGTCAGATCTGGCCAACCAAAGCTTGTACCTCAGTGTCGTTCGCCAGGAGCTCAGAATACGAGTTGTAGATACTCCCAAGCTTCTCGATCATCTGACTGTGGCTCTTCTGCCGGATGGAGTACAAATTGTAGACACGGTTTCCCATCTCCTCCGCCATGATAAGCAACGATTCACCACTGGGTGACAGTTTGTCTAAACCCTGAATCATGATGTTCACATAATCCTGATCGTCCAGGATACACAGGTATGGGTATATGCAGGTACTCCAGGACTTCTGGCTGTTGCTGGATAATACCCGTTTCTTTTCTTTCAGTGTCTGGAGAAGAGCTTTCTCCCAGTGTTTGCGCTGCGCTGCTAGTAATTCTCTCTGTAAAAATATAAATGTATTTGGTCACACTTTATTTGAAGGTTCAATTCTCACTACTAACAAACCATTAACTACGACTCAAACTCCTTACTTGCAGCTTATTAATAGTAAGTATGGTAATTTTTATGTTTAGGTAGGATAAGGGATGTAGAATATGGTCATGCAAACATTTTTTTTTCAGATGTCAGTATGTGCCACAATATAGCAATGGCAATGAAGACAATACATTTACTTCAAAACAACAAAAATCATGATGTACACTAACAGTTTTACAGTTTTATATACTTTTTTTAAGGCTATTTTTTCCACACAAAAAAATACTATAAAATACTGAAATATTAACTTGAAATCTCATGGGGACTTAGTAAATATTTTAGGAGTTTGGCTGACAAAAAAGTTTGGGAATCCCTGATATAATACACTACTTTTCCCCATTACAGGAACATAGTGAGAATTTGGGGAGAGGATGTGACTAATTGTCATGAAAATAAAGTGTCTTAATTCTCCTAAAATAGGCCTCATTATCATTTCATTGCAGGCTTCAAATTACAAATTATATATTTTTTCCTTTGGATTTTAGGGTGAAATGTGACACTTCTGGACAGTTTTCATTTTCATACCATTACGTTACATCACATTCTCCTCTCAAGCAGCCTGTGGCTTTAAAAAATAAAACCTCATATAAATGTAGATGTGAATTTTATGCACGACACAAATCGGGTTCGGTGGGCAGCCGAAAGTGGGTCATCTCTTCATCAGATGCTTTTCTGGTTCCCTGCAGACTGGCAGAGCAGACGGATGTCACAGATCAGTTTTGCTGACCCACCGATGGAAAGGTGCCTCTCTCACAGGGCTGGTGGGAACACATTACAAAGCATTTCTATTCCATTACACCCTAGCGCAAATGTTGCGGGACCACAGGGGACCTTTCTCGTGAGGGAACGCAGACAGAGGAGCAAATGCCAGTTTAAAAAGAAGCTGGATTGTGGGAATATGGATACTTTTAATGCATGAGCTGGAAACTTTCAAAAATGTCTGCGTTTAGTCAATGGATCATAGCTTAGGTGCAAATCTGGATCCTACAAAAATATAACTTATTAACTATTGAAGGGAAAAATCTCCCACACATCTGTATGCGATTTTGAAAGTCCTCTTTATGGTAGTTTGCTATGTTTGGGGTTTCCCACTGTGCTTGTTTCAGAGAACCCAGTCATAGCAATATTAATTCTGGCCCATAAATGGACATAAATAATTTGGAGTAGGGAAAAGTGGGGTAACCTGTGCCACTTTTTACTTATGCTGCCCCCTAGGCCAAGAGCAATAAAATAAAAACCAATATAAATTATAAAAAAAAGTTGTTTCCAACTAGGAGAAAGTTCAGTCATTGTGGAATATGAGAAAACAAACTACATTCCATTCAAATTCCCATCCAATATTTTACAGCATATTATTCAATTTTACATAAACCAGCCAAAAAATAAATAAATAATAATAAAAAAAAATGTAATTTTAACACAGAGAGGCTTTTATATCATCATTATTTACTGTACCATTATTTTTTTTGCACTGGCACATCTTACCCCAAAGCTGGCACACTTAACCCCACAGCTACCATTTTGGAAAAAAATAAATAAATAATGATTTTATAATCCATAGCTAATCTTTAGCCAAATTAACATATGTTTTTAAAATTGTGGATTCATACCATTTGGGCCATATTTTCGGTGACGGGCTTTAAGGCCTCCACGGAGTCAATAGTGATGGTAGTGGCCTTCTCCATACCCAGCTGAAGACTGAACCGGTCCTGCAGTTCTTTCAGGCTGAAGTCCAGTTTAGGATACGTGGCACCTTCCCTCTGAAACACAAAAGATGGGAATCAAGTTGTAAAACCATAAATTAAATGCAAACCAAATGCACTTTGCTGCTTAGTTTATTAAAAAGAGGATTACCATCTGAGATTCAAATGTGGCTCTTTTACCTTTTAACTTTATTTATTAGTAACTATTTTATTGTTATATCTTATTTATGCTGAATTTCTAATGTAAAATTGTATTAATTTTAAACTTCTAGATATATTTTTTTTAATTGTCCTAAATTGACGTTAAACTGACGGTTCTACTTTTAACGATAACAGTAAATGATTGCATTACATTAAAACATTTGCTTTGATACTTTAACTTTTTAGTAACAACTGTAGTAGTATAATTTCAAAATGCTGACTTTCCAATGCATACATTTATTTTTTAACAATTATTATTTTTAATTAATTGTACTAAATTAATGTTCTAAATTGACAGCCTTAATATTAACATACTAAGTATGATCATAATTGCATAATATTATAACATGCTGGCACAACCAGTGTGTTTTGTATGTCTACAAAATCATAAGAGAGCTCAAGACGACCCGCTAAATAATGAGCGCTGAGAATCTCTCATCGCCGGAGGCTCTAAGTTCAATATTACTGGCTCCGTATAACTGGATATGAAGGCTGAGAGGGTTTAAATCTCATTAGGATAAACATAAAAAACGATCATTTATTTGACTGCCAATTATGGAGACTATTTACTTCAAGCTTTCACAGGCTGCACACTTTGTTATGAGGCCCAATCGAAAGATGCCACGGCACATTATTGCCCAATTAAAGAACTAAACATCATTACGTTTAAGTGCACTTATATATTTAAAAGAACCAAGAAAACAAGATAGCTAAAATTACCATACGAATGTCAAATGTGTTTATTCGGTTTCGTAACTTCCATGTACGGCCAATTAAAGTCTAGTGAGGTTGAACAGTCCCACTCTTGCGGGTCTGGCCGGCAGCCAAATGTGTGGCTGCATTAAATACGAACTGTAAATACAGCATATATTATAGCAACAGCTTGCTAAGTGGTGCAGAGATCGTGTTAATGTGGGCTGTGCGTTGACATGTGCAGTCATTTATTATTCTAAGGGAGGCATTGGCGGCCAGCACAGACATCTGGGAATTATCGCCAAACACATCATGGAAGGGCTATGACAGAACAGGTCAGCCGGAGCGTTAATATTTGCGAGGAGAGAGCGACTGCTAAATCTATCCTCAATAGAGATCGCATGGACGCCAGCCAAAGCAAGCACAAAGGTTGTGGAGGGATAAATCATGCCCACGGCGATGACTGCTAAAGCCCGACTAGGCAGAACACAAGATGCAGTGTTGTGTACGGTACGGCTCGGCTCGGCAGAGGCCCATATTTCCACAAAGCCACAACCCTGACAGGGAGAAGCACGTGTGGTGACCTCGGTGTTAGGGATGTGTCATCCTAGTCTTCAATGATTTAGTGAGGTTGTGAGAATAAAGGATGCATTGGGAGGCAAGAAATGCCATTTATGGCAATGAGGCAACATCTCAAACTATCTTAACCTGGTGCACACAGCATGACTTTAAATGGGATGAATTGGTGGTATTTCCTCACTTAGTGCTTTATGATGGCCAATTATTTGCCTTGATGAAACTTTAATAGTGAGTTTTGACGGTGACAGTGGCCTTTTTTCCCCTCTGAAAGCGAAACTTATTTTAGAATATTTTCTTGCCATGAATTTATCGGACCATGAACTAAAATTTGTCACTGGTCAATAGTCAATCATGAAAATAGTTCTACGTCGATGAATTTATGGATTGATGGATATATGTTGATCTGTTAATTAAAAATTATATTAAAAAAACATTTCTTAAATCACAAAATTAAAAAAACTGACAACATCAAAACAACTATGTTTAAAACAACAACAACAACAACAAAAAATCTTATTAAACACCAGAAAACTACTTCAAGCTGTATATTTAAACAAATTTATCTTTGACCTCATTTTCTGTGTCAATTAAGAATATCGTACAGCCTGGAGTAAGCCCACTGTTTTGTTTTCGCTTTTATCTGGACAACAATCACAAATGAAACGAAAATGAAATAAAATTACTACAAAACATTAATAAAAACTAGCAAACAAAAAACAATAAAACAAAGCACAAGAAAGCAAAACAAAGAAAACCACAAAAAAGGATGCAAAAATAAAAATAAATGCAAAGGAATAAATATTACAATAAAACTATAATACATAAATAAAAATAAACAAGCAAAACAATAAAACAAAGCAAATCACAAAAAAGCGAAGTAAAAAAAAACATCAAACAAGAAACCTTCTGCCAGCATGTTTAAAAGCAAAGTTGCTAACATAAATTGCTAACTTAATGCTTTGTGATTTGTAGTATTTTCATCTCAGACCTTCGCATGACCCAGTTCTTCTATACTTTCCAGGAAAGTTTCCATTCTAGGTGTTAGAAGTGGGGTGTGGGTTACAAATGGGCTCATGTGCACCTGAGGCAATGAATCAGTTGGGGAAAAAGAGGAGATGGCGGGGAATTGGTTGTGGGGCAGACTGGCCCAATAACACCCCCCAGTGTGCCCAAAAATAGAGTGGGCACCTCTGTTTGAAGGAATTATATAGCAGATGACAGCTGACATGGCAGTGAAACTCTTCATTTTGACACACAAGACAAGTTCAGGCAGGTCTTTTAATGCTGACAGAGAAGACAGGTATATAGTTTTATGAAAAGTACCACCTGTTTTATGGTAGTATCAACCTTCACTTCAAATCCAATTTAGCAGTGCAATTAACCTGTTTTACAACCAGATCCCTAACAGTTCACAATGGAGATTTAAAGCAAAAGTTCATATCTATAAATGGAACACCCTAACATAAAGAAAAAGGACAACCAAATTTTTTTATGGGTAGTAAAATATGTACAGTCAAGGGAGTCGTAACAGCATAAACACTGCATATAATTAAAGATTCAGAAGATAAAATGAAAAACTGAATGAATAAAAATTACAAAGTTAATTTTATCAATACAATATGATAAAGTAAATGTTATTATTAAAAATATAAATATAATATATAATGATGAGGAGTATAAAATAAAATAAAAACACATGTATTTTTATATTAAAAAAACTTTACTTTCAAAAGTTTGCGTTTTTATTTAAATATATTTATCTATCAAGGAAACAAAGCTTTACAAAGTAAAAATATTTATTTAATATAAATGCCATTTTTTTATTTTTATTCTAACTTTCTATTCTAATCAAATGTTTCTTGAGCAGCAAATCAGGATATTAGAATGATTTCTGAAAGATCATGTGAGACTGAAGACTGAAAATTCAGCTATGCCATTACAGAAATAAACTCAAATTCTAGATATATTCAAATACAAAATATGTTAAATTGTAATAATCTCACAAATTTCACAAATACATTGTTTTTACCATATTTTGATAAATAAATGGAGACATGGAAAAATTAAGATGTTTATATATATATATATATACATATATTAAAGGGGTCATATGATTTTTTTTTAATCATTATTGTGTGTATTTGGTTTTGTAGAATAAGTTGACATGATTTAATGTTAAAAAAACAAAATTTTTCAAATACTGTGCATTATTGTAGGTCCTCTATCCCCCGTGTCTCTCAAACTCGTCGTTTTCTACAAAGTCCCTCCTTCCGACAAGCGCAGTCTGCTCTGATTGGCCAACTGACTCAGTGCATTGTGATTGGCCGAACACTACAAGCACTCGTCAGAAATGTAACACCCCTTTCCATAATCACTATCACTAGCTTCTTCTTTCAAAATAAATTTAAAGACAATAAATAAAGTCCATAGTTTTACAATCGGTTCAAGCCTGAAAGGGGAAAAGAGTCACATGACAGACACAGTGATGAAGCTCGTATGTGTTTGCAGTACACAAGCCATGGACGGTTAAGACAGCTGACTTCACTGTGTCATCCTCTCTTTCTCTCTCTCTCTCTCTCTCTCTCTCTCTCTCACTCACACACTCACACACACGCGCACACACACACGCACGCACGCACATGCACACGCACACACACACACACAAACACACACACACAGAGATACTATTGGTAAAACTAAGTATTTGAACTTTCAATAGCAAATACTTAAACTAATAACAAAACAAACTTACAGTAGCTGATTCAGAAGCGGCAGCCTGTCTTAGTCAAGTCAGAATGACCTCCTCTCATAGGTTCATGAAAGGTCGTCCATAAAATGCATTGCTGTTCTGTTCTAAGTAATCTTAAAGATGCCTAAATGCATCTACTTTCAGAAGAACAAATATAGAGCTTTTGCTTTCGCCTACACACAGCATCTCCCTGACACGACTGCTTTAACACTAACTGTAGTTACAGAAACCATGTCTTCTTTCTTTGCGTGAACATTTGGGCGGCATTATACAAATATTTCCACATAGTGACGTAGACATGTGGGACGTCTTTGAATGAGCTGTTTCAGGAGGGTGTGGCCGAGTCTTAACTTTGATAAAGACTATCTCTTTGGATTTGAGACTTTAGTCTTTGCAACTTCACAGATCTTCTTCATGCACCAAGAGCTTATAACACTCCAAAGTTTAAATCTTTAAATCGTATCATATGACTCCTTTAAGAATACTACTTATCCAAAACTTTTGAAAAGTAATAAAACATAATGTAATATAATGTAATGGTACCTCAGCATAAAACTGTTTCACCAATGGCAGGGAGCAGACAGGCTGATCTTTGGATGCACTGGGTTGGTATTCAGGGTGCACCACACGGACGGCCCTCAGAACCATTTCTCTTTCATCCTTTTTAAACACACACTGTCTGAACACGTCATCCACGGACAGGCCGTCCACTTCCATCTGCTGCAGACACCTGTGTGGACCAGAAAAGAGACGATTATATTTCACAATAAACATGTATTTGAAGCTGAAGTCTTATTTATTTCATTGCCAATTTCTAATACCAGATAAATATGCTCTTCTTGTTTCAAATTCACAGCAATTGTGGACTAAATTCCCAGGTGAAGCCACTTGTTTTTTAAAAATGAATGAAAAGGTGGATGGGAACGGCCTTATAATGAGAAAACTTCCACGACCGCAGCACCTGGGCTCATAGAGCGGAGACTGGCGGGGTGTCGGAGTGGAATATCAAATATTTGCATTGACACGGAGCGCCTTCGAACAGAACGTTCTGCTCCCTCTGGTAGTGGGTGTCAGGTAGGCCACTGCCATATGTCCAAGAATTACAAGGCTGTGTTTATTCGAACAGAAAAAGTGTGAATAAAGTCAGCTGGAATGCTCACTGTTGATGTAGAGCTACGTTCCTGTCGTGGACAGAATACAAATTACAGCACTCTGGAAGAGAGAACGAGTTTGTGCCAGAGAGAATAAGGAAGGAATGGTTGACGACAGACTACCAAAATAATTGAAAAAAGTTCTACCAAATATGAAAATTTGCTGAACATTTACGCACCTTCAGGGCATCTGAGATGTAGATATCTATAGAAATTTAGCATTACATTACTTGCTCACCAATGGATCCTATGCAGCGAATGGGTGCCGTCAGAAACAGAGTCCAAACAGCTGCTAAAAACATCACAATAACCCACAAGACTTGAAATAACATCTTGTGAAGTGAAAATTCAGATGGCTGCAATAAAATGACCCTATCATCAAGGAGCTTTAACTTCGAGCTATTTATTGCATTTATAATCTATAATAACGCTTCTTCCAGTAAAAAAAAAGTCCTCTCATATCCACAAACACATTTGTTTAGAACGGTTTTCATTTATAAACAGTGTTTGATCTGTGCATATTTCTCTTCTGATTCAGACGAGACAACTTTTTCAATGAAGGAAACATTATTACAGATTATGGACTTGTATTTTGGTTAAAGACAACTTTACGATAGATTATATCACCAGCTTTTTGCTAAACAAGATGTTAATTGATGGACTGGAGTCATGTATATTACTTGTGGATTATTGTGATGTTTTTATCAGCTGTTTGGACTCTCATTCTGACGGCACCCATTCGCTGCAGAGCATCCATTTGGTGTGCAAGTGATGTAATACTAAATTTCAAGATCAGAGAAACAAGCACATGAGTGGTTTTTAACAAATTTTGGGTGAACTATATCTTTAAGTAACACCCAAAGCTCCTATTTCTAGCTCAGAAAGAAAAAAGAAAAAAAAATACAGAACTGAAATGAATTCAACAAACCTGGAAATACTTCTTCAACATGAACCACACCTTAGAAAGTCTATAAACCAATAAGAATCGTGAATCCAACAGTGCTGTGGGTATTAGTTGTAAACTAGTGGATTAAGCACATTTAAGGAGATCTTTTACATTACTGGGAGGCTGCAGGACAGACTGGGTTATTCCTAAACCTCTGAGAATTCAGTGATGGTTTCCAAAGCAACAGGCTTCATTGGGCGTGAAATGCATAGAAGATGTGTCATCAGTGCCCTCTATTGGGCGCACAGCGAGCAGATAAAGCCACCGAGGGCAATTCGAGGCCTTGAGAAAGACATGCCTTTACCCTTCCCATCTTGTCCGTGACAGAGGAACAATCGCATCATTACCTCCTGAGGGTTTCATTCAATGCTCTTGTTAAACCCTCCGCTGATGCAAATGCAATTAGGAGAGGCGGAAAACTCTATATCGAGGTAATCCTTAAGCATTCTTTTAAAGGCTGATCTCTTGTTGGGGACAAAGGAAGTTGATAAATATAGAGGTCAATGAGAGTTAGGCTTTTTATAGAGCGTTCAAAACGCTGCTTTCGTTGCA
The DNA here is from genome assembly GCF_003368295.1 of Carassius auratus. Taxonomy (NCBI): domain Eukaryota; kingdom Metazoa; phylum Chordata; class Actinopteri; order Cypriniformes; family Cyprinidae; genus Carassius; species Carassius auratus. The sequence goes on from NW_020524659.1 coordinate 49,664, forward strand.
TTTGTCAAAACAAATGTCTATGCAAAAGCGTTAAGCCTTTGTTTGGCCGAGCAAAACTAAGTGGAGTAAACCTTACAGTAGGTGGCATATTTCATGCGATTTTGGATTGCACAAAAAAATCAGTACCGATAATCGTTTGATACTGAATATAACAAAATATTCAATATCGACCAACTATAAAACATATATTTAAATGTATATGTTAATTTCCAGATTTTTTTATCTCATGTAATCCAAATCGATATAAATTTTTCATACATTAGGTGTTCTTTTAGTATTATTTATTAGTGCAGTCACTAATGTCAATTAATCGCATCCAAAATACAAAATAATAATAATAATAAATAATAATAATAAATAAATAAATAAAAATAAAACTTTGTTTACATAAACACTTTTTGGGGGGGATTTTGGATACGATTAATCTCTAGCACGGTCAAAACATTAATCGCAATTAATCACTTTCAAAATAAAAGTTGTTGTTTATATAATATGTTTATGTGCACTGTACATATTTATGTATATGTATATATAAATACACACACATACAGTATATATTTAGAAAATATTTACATGTATGTATTGATATTTATATAATATATAATATTTTTTAGATACTAATAAAAGTTTTCTTAAATATATACCTGCATGTGTGTGCATTTATATATACATAATAAATATGCACAGTTCACATACACCTATTATGTAAACTAGGGATGTCAAATTTCGATTATTTCCATGATCGATCGTCGTTTAAATTAACGATCAATTAATCGATTAATCGTTAACCATAATACTGCAAAATGCGTCTATTGCAGGCACGCAGTCAGCGGTATGACAGGATGTGCAAAAGCCACACACACACACACACACACAAAACGCGAATTCTCACTTGAATTAAAGAGGTTTTAGTCTGAATAAAATGCTAGTAGCAGGATTATAAAATGAATAGATGCGATTATGATCATTTGATAAAATGAAGAGAGCGCGCCATACTTTTGAGGTCATTTTACTTTGTTGACAGTTTCCAATCCCGCACGGAGAACGCTGAACGCGCATCTTTAAATGGTTTTGTGGTTCTCGTTGTTGTATTTTAAAGCACAATTGCAATGTTTTCAACTGACATTATTGTATTTAAAATAAAATTATCCGAAATGTGGAGCGCGTGTGACTGCGCTGCACATTAAGTGAACTACATCGGCGCTGCTGCACCAAAACACTGTTGCTCACATTAATTGATCCTGCTGGATTCTGTCCTAGAAAATGTCAGATTTTTAAAAATCCGGCATACAGCGCATTAGATCGTGACAGTGCATGTGTGCACACGAGGATGAGCGAGCGGGGCTTTGGCTAGATTTATTTGGAGGTTATTGCTCATGTCTCATTCGGCACAAATCGAAATGTTTCCATATTCGCAATGTATTTGAATGTTAAACTATTATTTATAATGTAAACTAGGCTTGTACTTAACACGCATTCGCATATAGACGGAAAAGATGATCCTCTTCATATGAGCAAAAACATCCTTGGCATAACAGCAGAGTGGACCGGTATACTACGGTCTATTTAAACTGACCAGTGTAACCTTTTAATGTTTAGTTGACTATTTTATTTTGATAATGAACAGACTGCGATGTAAGTTTGAATCGCTAGAATATACGTGTGCAGCAGGCTCCAGGGCGATCGAAACAGCTGAGACATTAAAAAATATATATATTTTCCGCAAAAGTGTTTACTTTCATTTGTGCACACTCACAATAAAAACAGAAGATTTGTGCTCCTGTAAAATAAAGCAAACAAACAGAATGCGTTGTCATCCTTTTTTTTTTTTTTTTTTTTTCTTTTTTTTTTTTTTTTTTGTGAACTTATGGAGCGCCCACACTTCTGTTTTAAATCCGTTAATCTTAATTATTTAAGTCGGATATATTTCGCATAGCCTATTTAAAAAAAAAAAAAAAACATGAAAACAAATTGTTATTTTTATGTTGGGCCTATTACTTAGTAGGCTATAAATTTTCCTTAAAGCATCCCATTTTGTCCCAGGGCTTAGAACCTGTGCCCTAGTCAGGTCCATGCAGAAACTTGTGAACGATGCTCGGCGTCACCGTTTAGTGACAGCAGTGAATGCTCCGGGAATGTGTCGGTCACAGCGCCTATTAATCGCTGTTTTGAATCCAGCAATTATTTATTTAGAAATTATAAGATCTGATTGACAAGTGTGGTATAAAGCTTTGTTTATTAGAGGAATAATAGGTTAACTGGAAAATGTTAGATCGCGACCATGCTTTTTGGACCCCATAGTCTTCATTTACGCGGCTTTGTTCTGGTTTGCCGGTTGGTCACGAATTTCCACAAATTCAGTAGCTATATTTAGGCATTGTTTCTTTTCCTAAATCTTCATAGTCTAACCCTCTAATTTCCCAGGTTTATTTTATTATCTTTCGCTTTTAATAACTGTTTTCGCATCTCTTACTGTGGTAAACATGGGAAGGGAAATTAAAGATTTCATGAATTAAGAATTCGTTCGATTTATTAATTTGTTCCCTTATTTCACTTAAATCATGGGTTATTTAGGGAACAAAATTAATGAAACATGGACAATTGCCACATTAATTAATAATTACTACTAATTAATAATTCGTAGGAATGAATTAACAAGTTGTAGGAATGAATAGACTACCTGTCCTGTCACTGTGTCCCGCAGCCCTGCAAAGCGCACGATATAAAACAGTTATCTGATGAAATGATTAGTAACTACATTTCTATTGCTTTTAATGTTGAAGAACTTTTATGTTGTTTCTATTTTAATGTACTTTAAAGTTTAAATCACATTAAAAGCTTAATTTGTACATTGTGAATGAATGATGATGCTTTTATATATTGTCACCGTCACTCACAGCCGCTCGCACGTGTTGAGTGCGCACGAGCCGCACGCAGCCCAACATTGAATGGGTTAACCGACCATCGACAGCCTTAATCGATTGCATCTCTTATCGACAATTAATCGATCATCGATTAATCGTTGACATCCCTAATGTAAACAATAACTTTTATTTTGAAAGCGATTAATCGCGATTAATCTTTTGACCGTGCTAGAGTCAGCAATTTCAGACACATGCACCTTGTCAAAGTTTCCAGGTTTTAATCTATTCTTTCGACACTGACAGCTCTTAGGGTTATGTTGACGCTTACATTACCGGCTACGGACTACACTGTTCTTACAATCTAAACAACAATGAACGGCTGGTCCTAAAGATCATGATTTGAAACCAAATGTGCAAAGAATACGACAAGCTCGGATTGCGGCGAAAGATGCAACAACCGTGCTGCATGACAGCTGAAAGACAAATTGAAACTGTGGCAAGGAGAACAAAGAGAGACAGATGGGTAAAAAATAGGCTCCTCTGGGGTTTGTAGAAAGAAGACTTCCCCTGTACAACAGTGTGTGTTTGCCATCAGCTTACAGTGATCGATCACCTATCCAGCTGCCACAAGCCTCCCTGCACCTGTCCCTCTGTGCTGTCATTGGACGGCACCACATGTACCTCAGCAGTCACTCTTAGCACTAATCAAAAGCAGATACTTTGCATTAGGCTTTACAGACGCACAAAAGCCTAATATAACCAATTAGATCACCTAAAACAGTTACAATGCGGTAACAAACAAACAGCTAAAGATGGAGCACAAAGGCCACAACTGTCTGGTGGATTTAAAACCAACATGAAACTAATTTTAATACGTTTAGCAGTTGCGTCCAAATTAAAATATACACTACTGGTCAAAAAAAAGTCTCTTAAACTTCCCAAGTCTGTATTTATTTAATCAAAAATACAGTAAAAATAGAAATATTGTGAAATAACTTTAGATTCAGCATTTTGAAACACTGAGACGGATTTCAAAATATTTACTTTTGTGTTCCATAGAAGAATGAATAATAAAAATAATAATAAATAATCACAATTACATTTGGATTATAAATACTCCAAACACTATATATATATTATTCTAATACATATTAAAACACAAAAAATTTATAAAATATTTATAGTAAATGAAAAAGTGAGTGAAAAGTGAGGCAAAAACCCCCCCCAAAAAACACAGATCTGGCCTTTTTTGATCTGGCCTCATTCTGTCAAGGACCTCATCGTATAAATGCAATTGAGTAGGTGTTCATCTGCTAAATTCTTCCACCCAGAGATGAGCAGCACACAAAACAAATAGATGACCAGAGAGAAAATGGCGGTCCACTGAGTTAATGCTCTTTAGATGAATGACCACAATTTGAATTTCTATTTTTGGACACGGTCAAGGCAGGCTCAGAATAATCCTATAGTGAAATGGATGAATGGATCGGATCATGGGGGATGCATTCATAAAAAAAGCATATATATGAGCCTCATTACGAATTTGCATGTTTATCAATTTAATTTGGGTTCTTAAAGGGAATATAAAGAGAATGGAGGAGTCTTTGATACACATGAATTACTGCACACTGCAACACTGACATCTAGAGACATAGTCTGGAACTGTCAATCCATTAAACAATGTGACAGTCCAATTATTGAATATTTTAACACTGAATGATTCTGTCATCATTGTACATTTCTAACTGTTCCAAAAGCCCCTCCGACTTTATTCACCCCAAAATTATATATGTATATGGTTTTCTTTTTTCCCTTTTGATCTTGGAACAAATAATGACCATATAAGAAACTTTAAGAAACCTCCTCTTTTCAAACTAGTGATGCAAGGTCTGTTGGATTCACCTATGTGATAGGAATACACTGAAGTAAATGAATGAAGTAAGTGTTTACCTTTTTATGATCCATGTTTGGCACTCAGGCATGCGGCCCATACACTCCAGTGCAGCACTGTAAGACGAAACGTTGGGTTTCAGACCTGCTTCTTCAATCAGAATGAACAAGCGACGAATGTGATTGAAGGAACCCTGCAAATCAAAGTTAATAATGCCTTTAAATAGAGCATTACAAAACAATACTGCAAAATTATAAAACATGTCAGCACTGATGGCCTCGTGGGACAGTGTGCTGATATACAGAGCCATTGTGCTTCGAGTGTCCCGAGCTCGAGTCCCGGCTAGTGGACCTTTCCCGATCCCATCCCCCTCTCTCTCACCCACTTCGCTTTCTTTTGACGTATACTGTCCTAACTAAATAAAGGCATAAAACGCCATAAATAAATATTTTTAAAAAAATCCATTAAATTATAAAATATGTAAATCTGATGGGAAATACTGAAAAATAATAAAACACTTAAAAAAAAAGGCGATAGAACAATCAATATCCTAAAAAACATTAAGGAATTATTAAATAAATAAATAAAGACAAAAAATTTCGCAAAATATAAGATGTATATATGTGTGTGTGTGTATATAAATATATTTATTAACAACAACAAAAAAAATACCTTTTTATTAATATAGTACGTTTAAGAGATACTGGACCCTGACATACCTATCATTCAATAGTTTGGGAGGATTTTATATATATATATATATATATATATATATATATATATATATATACTTTCAAGACAAATGATAAAAGTTGTTCTTTTGAAATTTCTATTCATCAAATAATTCAGGGGAAAAAAATGTGGCACAATTTTCATGAAAACATTAAGCAGCACAACTGTTTTTAAGACTGAAAATAAGAAGAAATGTCTCCGAACATCAGAATTAATTCTCAGCGATCATGTGACACAGAAGACTGAGCATTGCCACTACAGGAATAAATTACTTTTCATAATCTATTTGAAACAAACAAATAACAAAAAAAAAACAGCAATTAAAATTTGAAATATTTCTGCAGTATTACTTTTTGTGTAAAAAGAGAGATGCAAATGGATCATCATTAGATTAACATCATTACGAAGTTTACTATATTTTCAATCATTTCGTTTTGTAATTTGGTAACTATATTTGTGATTAAAAAAGGTTAATATAATGTAAAAAGAGAGATGCTTAATACATACTCTTTTGGCCCACATCCTCATCACGATGTTGTAGGTGCTGATAGACAAGTGCGTGCGTTTGGATAACTGTCGATGATGAGACAGCAGGCAGCTCTGAGCTCGAGCTACATCATCGATGAAGACACACGCCTCCAAGTAACAGCGGATTCTGAGCTGAGGATCTCCATAGCGGTTTCCTTCCTTATCCTCCAGAAGCTTTTCAGGAGCACTCAAGCTCTGCTGGTCCATTTCATTGTCTATATCAAGCTCCTCTACCGCTTCAAATTCTTTATCTGCCAGTTTCTCTTGTGTAGACATCTCAGAAACACTGCCAGCCTCACTGCTGGAGATCTTTTGCACTCCTGAAAACCTTACGGCTAAACTTTCTGAGACTCTCGAAACCTTCTTTTTAGACTTTTTTTGCACAGAACCGACTTTGGAGGATGTTGTGGTAGACGCAGAGGTCTTGGAGTCTTCTCCTTTAGTTCTTGTCTCACTTATTTTGCCAGTTGTGATGGTCTTTGTAGATGTACCAGGACGCATCGAACTCCCTTTGCTGTTTTTACCCACAACGGGCTTGTCGTGCGTTCTGTTTGAAGTTTGTTTTTTGGGATTAATCCACCTTTCGCGCTTGAGTTTCTCCATCCAGCGACTTGCGTGAGCTTTGGAAGGCATGACTCCTTCAGTTCCACCTTTTTTTGCAGACGGCCCACTTTTAAGCATTTCTGCTTTTTCTCCTGGCAAGTTCTTTTGACTATTCCCAGGTGATGTTTTCTTTATTTTCTGCTGCGTTTTGATGATTTGCACCTTTGAATGTTTGACGTCTACAACGGCGTCGGATTGCAGCTGTTGGATTCTGGCCTCCAGAACTGTGGAAAAAATGTTAAGAGAAAAATGTAGTGCACATGACAGTATTATGCAACTTTATTTTACTTAAAATGAACTTCTATTAATGTATATTAAGTTAAAAAATTCTAACTTAATTTTTTATCTTATGTCACCTGCTTGAGTGTTTAAAATCAACACATATCATAAACTACATAGATTCAGTACACCCACATAAAGTAATACAAGTATAAAAGATGAAAAGGGTTTTTCAAGCATAAAAGCAATATAATTTTAATTACATTAAGATGTGTTTCCTGCTTAATTTAGGTGTTGTTGTTTTTTTTTTAACTCTAAACTACTCACTTTACTTGCATATATTATGTCTTCTATCTATCTATCTATCTATCTATCTATCTATCTATCTATATTATATATTGTAAATTTAATTTGGTGCTCACACCTAAATGTGAAATAAAGCAATATACGCATCAAAGATGAAAAGCGTTTTGCAAGCGTAAAAGCAATATAAGCTTAATACAGTTTTAAAAGTTGTTTTTTGAAACTAAATTTACATTAGCAAATGTTTCCTGTTTAATTTGGTTGTTGCTCTTTTAAACTCTAAACTACACACTTTACTTGCATATATTATGGATTCTATGTAATTAAAAAAAACATAGTAAATTGTATTTGGTCTTTGACCCTATACAGCAAAACTTGCTTGATCATTAGTGTCATTGTAAAATCTAAGCTATAATATCACACAGCTCTGCATGTAAAATAGGATATATACAGTATAATAAGTATACAACTTCATTTGCATCCATAAACTGACATAATATATAGCAAATCTTAATTGCTGGAATGCTTTGAAAGGGTCTGTATTGTGAAAAACTCTGCATAAATAAAACCAACTTAGCCTGAAATTAAAATTAAATAAATATTACCCAACCTCAAATCATAAAGCCAATTTGCTCTTTGGAGAAAAAAACAACAACCTAAAACCGTCTGTTGTTCTCTTATAACATCAATGATTAACATTAGATTCATAATCATAAGTGGAAAATATACCATACCATCCAACAACTGAGACTGTTCACATAATCTTTTCTTCCCATCCTCCTTCTTAGCAATGGCTGAATAGTGTCTTTGGTAAATTGTAGCCCATGTTTTGTCTGAAAAAAAAATGACAGTTAAAACGGTGACCTAAAAAGTTTACCAACTCTATTGTGTGAATTTGGTGCTGGAATACAAAACGAGACATAACACCTAATACAACAAACAATATACACGGACATAACAGATCTAGAGTATATATACATCAAAGGGAGACCGAAAACGTGCATAAAGACGTTACAATCATCAAACTTTTTGAACTATGCCAGACTGTAAATTATTTTTGAAAGCCTTCTTGACATTGAGAAATCATCGATGTAAACAAGTCAATACTTGACTTTTTGAAGTGCACATTTCAAAGTACTTTTGAAATATATACCTGATCTAAAACACGTGACAGATTTAACGTGATTTGAAGGGCAAGACAGACGAAGGATGACAATAACACTGTTTCATTACGCTACCTTGTATCTGTCTCTCTCCGTTACTCCGTATTCTGAGACACAGGTGGCAATAATCGCCATTCAGAAACCTCTGAACACTTCTGTCAACCGCAAAACTGCGAGTTAAAGCAGCAGAGTAGGCACACAGTCTCAAAAGTGACATGTTGTCATAGTTTTGACACACCGCGTTCTCTGGTGCAGAAGGCCGCCATTGTGTTCAGACCTGACTAGTTTATAGCCGATACGAGGAGTTCTGACATCGAAGAGCGACGAGCAGATCGAACAAACTTCATCTTCACGTAGGAAGAAACACATGGTACTGTAGCATACATCTCATGTAAGCTGTATTCCATTGGCATTTAATCACTTATTTCATATAAGCTTTAGGAAATGTTTTAAACGCAAGGGGAAAATAGGGGACAAGTCGACTTTTAATGTAATCAGCTACAAAACGTTGTTTCAACCTGAATTTACTTTCTAATTATCTTTATTATACTAAATATACTTATGTTAGGCTAAGAATAATAATTAAAAAAAGATAGCATTTTTCTTTTGGTGAAGGCTCAGTTTGACAGCTTTTGTTTGTAGCCTATATATAATATTCAAACTATAACAATATGAAAAAAGCAGTTTCTTTTAAGTGTTAAGATATTAAACGATTTATTTGAACAAAATGATATGCGATTTAAAAATGCCTGTGTTGGTTAGAAACTGTACAGTAGATGGCGAACTTTGTCAAGTTTCACGCGGTCCTGTAGGCTACAAGGTCACTCACTATGCGCGCGCCTCAGTATTTGCCGCGCAAAGCAAGGGTAGGCTACACAAATGTGTTCCTCAGTTTTCCACTTTTCGACTTTATGCGCCGTGTTCCTTTGTTCTGTGAGGCACGAAACTTAATATTTGTAGGTAAATATGCTATTTTCTGTGTGTTTGAGAGATTTAGGCCTAGGTAATAGTTTGGAATATTTAAATACATTAAATACATCTTTGGATGCGTGTTGTTATTTGAACAGTAAATCTGTCCCTCTGTTTGACTGACTGAACTTATCACTAATTAAATGTTTGTATCAATTAAAAATGAAACCGGTTGATGAGTGTAACAAATAAAGTTAGGTTAGATCACTAACTTAGATCACTAAGATTTTTCAATTAATACTTTCATTCAGCAAGGAAGCATTAAATTGATCAAAGGCAACAGGAAAGACTTACATTGCTATAAAAATTATATGTCAAATAAATATTGTTCATCTTAACTTTCTATTCATCTAAATATTATGTCAGTATTGATAATAATAATGTTTCTTGAGCACCCTGATTCAGTGATTTTTAGATTTTTGATTTCTGTGTTGATCATGTGACAGAATTTGTTGCTAAAAATTCAGCTTCGCCATCACAGGAATAAATGATTGAATACTGTATTTGTAATCAATTAACTGCATAAAAGAATCATATTAACCCCAATTAAGGGCTATTTAACATCATGTAATTAGGCTCTCTGTAATGTTTTTAAGTTTTTAAATATGTCAGTAAAATGCATTTATATCAATAGTTCGATGGCAGTCATCAAAGCAAGTTGTGCATATCTAGTAGGTGGAGATCAGACATTGTTTGTTGCTACAGTTCACAGGGTCACCTTTCTGACAGGACCATTTGATGCTTCAAGCTCTGGTGTGACAGTCATTACTGGGTGACTGGCTGTCAACAAAAGGAGAGAAGAGAGCCATTCAGGAACCTAAAAATAACTTCAGGACAAGGCTGCCATTCTATGGGAGTCTGATATTCAGACTATTTTGCACACCTATATGAAGAGTGTGTTTCTTTCTTTTTAGAAGTAGGAGCTGCTTTTAAAATGTTCACTTGATTAGCCAATGCTTCATGCAAGTATGACTTGAGGTTTTGGAAAAAGGACAGTCAAAAAATTTCAGGAAAGGGAAAAATTCTCGCTCTGATTTTAGTCTTCTAAACATACCAATGCTAGGTGTATTTTACAACCACATTGAGAGGGTTAGCCTACCGTTATGCAACACATTTAGGAAAATCTCTCCTCACCTGTCAATACTGATAATTCAGAGTCAATGCTTAAGTTAAAATATGAAAATAAATAAATAATATCCTCAGGTCATTTGAAGGCAGATTTGTTTGAGTTTCTACAGTTAGTACCAAATATCTCCCACATCTGACACATATCTCTTTGATTATCGCTAATGATGAAAGTTCACCATTCATATCCGCCATTGTTCTTTCTTTAAAAAGTAACATTCCAGTTTATCAGGTGTAGATCTCTGTCAACTATCCAGAGAGGACGAAGACTCTCAGGAGCTGTTGATCAGATAGACTGCCCAATTATGACTGGTTTCAGCTACAATGGACAATGGTCACGAAGCAGGAAATGCAAATAGGCTTGTTGTAGATTGATCTTCAGTTTTGGCGGCCAGGGACAGATCCTGAATTAGAAACGGATGTTTATGCAGGCGGCCGCACAGTGTGGCACTCTGGTTATCTCGGCCACCTGCGTCGGAGGAATATAGCAGGAAGTCTGTGGTTGAGATGATTGTTTCAAAGTACATTGCCTAACTGCAGTGTGACAGTGTGATTCACCACAATCTTATTTCACAATAAGCCAATAATTTGGGAGTGGCAAAATAACGAGACAATGGAATATGTGTTATGAAGAATTAAATAAAGGCTGATGCCATTTATTGTTAGTTATAAATGTCAACTGAGGTAGTCTGAAGTGAAACGGAGACCAAGTTTGTGTTGGTAGTGGAGGTGGGTGATGGAGGGGGACTGGAAGAGACTCCGTATGTTAGCAGAAGAGAGAAACAATTAATAATGGGAGCTATTAGGGGGAGCTTGTCGGCGCAAAGAGGGAGGTTGGGTTTCAGGCCTTTTTGGAGGACTTTGATGGTACAAAACAGGCCTCATTACTGAGATATTATCTCCATTCATACACTTCCAGAGTTGATGGGAACCCTACTGGGAAAGATTAGGTTCCTTACGCCAGTGAACATCCCACATGGCCGAACAGATTTTCTCAGCTCAGGGCGAAACCGTCATAGCGCCTGTTGACGGCCAACGATGTGTGGAATTAGAGATCTTACTTTGACCTTTTCTCTGAGGTCATGTCAATCAAGATTAAGTTTTTCGATGTCTGTAAAATATTTCAAGAATACTGTTCAAAATTTGGGGATCAGTAACTTATTTTTAATGTTTTTAATAGAAATCTCTTAAGCATACAGGTAATAAAACAATACTATTGTAAGATATTATTACAATTGAAAACATGAATACATTTTTAAATGTAATTTATATCTGTGATGGCAAAGCTGACTTTTTAACTGTTAAATACTCCAGTCTTCAGAGTCACACGATCCTTCAGAAATCATTCTTAAGATTCTCACCAACTACATTTAAGGTTCCTTGAAAATTTTTGATCATGGCAGTTGTGCTGCTGTGTTCTGAATGTAAGAGCTGTGTTGTGGACCATCATTTAGCAGAGGGACAAGCATCAACATATCAGTTTGAGCAAGTTTATCATAACATCTGACATTCATATGGGCACAGAACTTTGTTCTTGAGATTCTAAGTGCAACATCTTATATTTCCCCTAAAGAATCTAATTACCATCAATTACCATCAATTTCCAAGGAAGCGGGGGCTGATCTTATGGACTTCCGGGGTCATTGAGTGTGCTGAAGGGGCACAAGATTGCTCATCCCGTATGTGCATGGAAGGGTACATCAGTAAAGTAGACAACAAGCAAGTCAAAAAAGAAAGAACAAAGTATAAGTTATTTACGTTTACAGTAGGTAAAAAATGTGCGTCACTTGGAATATTCTGTTTGGTGACTCTCCTGTTTCTGAATTCCACATTTCTGTTATGATCTAGACATAATGTTGACTTTCAAACTCAGCATTTGGACATTGTTTTTGAGACTTAAAAGATTAGAAATTATTTGAAAAAAAAATGGCAATGGTGCTTTGTTGTGCACAACTTGTCAAGTTCTAGGTTTTTGGGAGTTGTTCAGGGCATTGCTATCTGGTTCCTAAGATGTTGTGAGTGATTTTAAGAGCATTGCTATGTGGTTGCTGTGGTGTTTTTGGTAATTTGTAGTCAAAGTCAATATATCCCATCTTCAAGTTTCTATTCGTGAATTTCCGGTCCTTAGATACAGCTCAGGTAATCCAGCAATCATAAATCACATATCTCATTGTTTAGAAAATTATTACCTCTCCTGAATTAACTATGATCTGAGGTATTACACATGCCTGTAGAGTTAACTGAGCAGCGTGAGCTCAAAGTTTACTACTTACAATTAAAGCCGAGCGATGTGCAATGGTCGGGTTTAGATTTTTTTGGTGTGTTCCTTGAGAGTGAGAGCTCTGATTGGATGTTCAGTTTAGCAAACCAGTCATTCATACAGAGTGCAGAGAATTAAAGCAAAAGTGATGAAAACAAGCATGTGAATGAAGGTGGTACAGACAGAAGGCTGTATAAATGTTACATGATCTTTCCCAATCATTCTTAACGTGAATGATTTCGTAACAACATGAGCCGCTTAAAATTATTAAAGTTATTAATGTTACCGATATTCAAAATGGTAAGCAAGCGCTGCTTTGTTTACATTTCATATATCTGCGTTTATCTCGTATATCTTTGTTTCAGTTTCTCCTTTTGAATGAGAAATATATACTATTAATATCTGCTGATATGAACAGCTCATTCCTCTCAGTCCTGCGCAGAACGCACGTGTTAGTTTGCTGCGGCTGAAGTCTGCGATGTGTTCCAGTGCAGCTTTTTGGTCCAACGCTGCTGAAATTAAAGATAGGGGTCCACTTCAGTTAGGTTTAATTGGGGATGAAGGACTAAGATGTATGAGACTAGAAAAAAAGACTAGGCTTTAGTAAAAAACCCAAAGGCTTATATGCCCAAGGAGAAGGGAATGACTGCGGGAAGCTGAAAAAGACTGCAGACTGCTGTCTCCATAGGCTTTTATGGGATAAGTATGAGTGCTAAAGCTTCAGAGACCCATTAGTTTACTAGCTACAAAGTGTGAAGTGACTTGTCCTGGTAAAACACACCTTCAAGAATATTTTCACCCTCTGCCCCTGGGCTGCACACGTCATTGAATACAGGAGGATATGAAAAGTATGTTAGTGTTTCAGAGCAGAGCATCATATTCACCAAGCTGACTCGAATGTCCATTGGGATAATCCACATACAAGTGCCATTACAGGTAAGGGAGACCTCATCTTTGTTGCTTAAATTTATTTACCAAACATAAAGTATTACTTCTGTACATACTAAATTGGGTGTATTTATTACCTATAATTTGCCTGATGGCAACAGTTTATTATGGTTCAGGATGGGATGTAAAGTTAAATGGAACATCAGAGGATGATCAACTTCCTGAAGGGAAATGAATGACAGTACGATAAAAGGTAAACAATATTGAGAGTGACATTCACTCAAAGTGATTATGAATAATCCAGGCCCCACCCATCTCCTCTCAGTCCCCCGATGCAAGCCCTGCCCTGAATAAAATGCAGGAAAGGACTGAGCCACCCCACCAAAGAGCAGGAGTGAGAGAGAGAAAGACACCCATTTACAGCTTTACTGCCTTGTTGAGTCCGTCAGATTACTCTCACTGCCACCTCTATCTTATCCTCTCACTTTCTTTCTCTTAGTAGTCTTTTTGAAACATTCTCTTACACAGACACACAGGCTCTCACTGAAATAGATTCATTCAACTCAGCTCATTCACAGGCACAGGTCAGGCAGCCTCACATTTCACCTTGCTCTGCCCCTGGCTGAGAGGAGAGAGCCCTGCAAGGTGCAACCATCACACAGGACACAGGATCCCACATCTATATCAGCTTGGACTGAGGGACCTTGGTACTCCAGGACAATCTAACAAGACTGAGACATTTCTTTGGGATGGAATTGCAAAGTTCTCATTCATCATTCTGAAGAGCAAGACCAACAGACAGCTGTTTAAAAGACTAGAGTGATACACTTGAGTTTTAAATTGTTTACTTAGGATTTTTTTAACCCTCTATTCCCATTCTTCTGCCTATGGGTTCTGCGTGAGGCAGAAAACCCAGCGAATACCAGCATCATGCCGACTACTTCTGCAAGGTGCACCTTGGGAGTCTGACCCATCATGTTTAAATGGACACCTACTACCGTTGGTCTCCACTCTGACCTCACCTTTGCCGGCTCAGCCCTCCCTTCTTATCCTTTTCCCTTGTTATGCCTATCCCTGCTCTTTCTGGCTTGCTCCTCTCTTGGAGTTTGCCCACCTGCACTGGGGCATGAGCCCCTTCATGTGCTGGCACAAGGCACAAACTGCTCGTGGACACTGGAGCGGCACACGCGCAGCTACAACCACCTCGAGGGTGACGTCCGCCTTCGGCGCCTCTATTCCGCCAACAAGTTCTTTCTCTGCATCGACAAGACAGGCAAAGTGGATGGCACCCGTCGGAAGAATTACCCTGACAGTGAGTAGACGCCCAGTGTTTGTCTCCACTCATGTGTCCCTGCAGAAGGGAGTGGGGATTATTTGGTTTTTATGATCTTCCATTGACTCTCTTATCACTTGTGGTTTATGGCTCATTTATTCTTCTGCTCGTAGGATCAGAGTTTTATGAGTATGTACAAAGGTGTTTCAAGGTAGGATTTGTAATACGCAAAACACATAATTGGAAAATGTAGGCCCTTCCCTGTTATATTGGCTCGCAAAATACTATGATCTGAAATATGGAAGTCTGTCTCCACCCTAGAGAAAAGAAAAAAAAGAAAAAGGTAATTGTTCCTTTATCTACCATGATTGCAACTTTACATCTCTTTATTGCATTGTCATATCTTATAATTACGACTTCATATCTCTCAATGTGACTCTCAATTTTTACTTGTGACATTATGTCCCACTTTTCTCAATTGCTTGTTTAATTTTTTTTTTTTAACTCAGAGGTGGAAACCTACTTCTTTATTTAAGTAAGGTTAAGCAGGGGAATTTAACTTAAAAATAAATAGCAAATGATTACGTTATAATCAGAAAATGTAAACACAACTGTAAATTTAATCAGCAGTTAGGTACAGTGTAAAATTTTCATGCAAGTTCAACAAGTAATCAACATAAAAGTTTTGTTGTAGAATCTTAAAATCCTCTGTACACTGTCAGAAAAGTTATACCTTTAGGGGTACAAAAGCTTGTCACTGGTCTGGTACTATTAAAGGGGTGTAAATTAATAGTTCATAGTATTAATGTACCTTTATGTTTCTACTATTAACTCTTTAGGAAAAAATAAGGGACAAATATTTTCCTTTAAGTGTAATGCCTCAGTTGAGAGCTGTTGTACCCCTAAAGGTATAACTTTTTCCTCATTTTTTTCTTTGAGTGTTTTGTATATACTTTGATGCTTTAATATTTTACAGAAAATTGTGGATGTTTGATCAGCATTTAATTTTGAAATAGCAGATGAATTTGGTTCTTAGAAACCCTACAGTGATAAATCAACAAGACATTTCTTACAAATCACTTTCCCCTGCCTCACAGTTTGATCTCACTTATTTGAGAGTTTTACTCTCCTCTGTGAGAGTTCAGCAGGGCTTTCTGTTTGTTTGAATTTAAGATTTAATTGGTTTAGGTCATGGAGATCACAGTGGGTTGACCCTGGCTGTTTTGTGTTTGTTGTTGCAAAAAAAGAGTGAGTCAGACTTTTTTTCCAAGCAGGTTGCTTTAACTGCTCTGCCACTGTGCAGATCTTAACAGTTGCACTGCATTTGTTTACAAGTTTCTGCTCTCCACGGCTGTCTCAGATCAGTTTAGATGCTTGTACTTGGTACAGCTGGGTGAAACTGTACAGCCCTCAGAAGCAATTTGCTTGCACATTTACTTACCATCCTCTCATTTCCTTTCCCTGAATTAAGGTCCTTTTTACCAAAGAGGGACCCCTGTACAGAATGGTATCCTGCATTTACTAGCCTTGCAGAATTTCTCAGTATTCTCTCTCTTTGCCTTTTTTTTTAATTCCAGGGTTCACATAAGTAGAGGAATTTTGATTTTCACAATAAGGGCTTTGAAAAACAGTTTTCATAATTCAGCAAGTTCAGAATCAGAAGTGTTTTTTGCATTGATTTTGTTAGTGTTGCTTTGCTGCTATCCACCTTGTCCTCTGCATAGCCCTTAGCGTCCGTCAGCACTGCTGCATTGCCCAAACAGCCCCGCACTGACTCTCCCTCTCACTTTTTCCAACTCCCGCTCCCAAACTCTCAGGTGCAAAAACAGTTAGAATTAGTCAACGGGCTCTTGGCTAATTGAGGTAGGAAAATATTGTATCAATCCCAGTGAACTGAAGACTGGAACAGCTGAGAGAAGAGGCTTCAATGCAAAGGACTGAAAGAGAGATTGATAGGTAAAAAAGGATGTAGGGGGAATAATATTTGCATTGAACAGTACACATTTTCTGGTACTTTTGAGTTCGATTAAACTATACTTACTATTCCTCTATATAGTTGTAAATGGGCAATTAGAATGTTTGGAAGAATGCTTTAGTTTTTTCGTAAGCAAAATAATTTTAGATAGTACTGGCAGGATAAAATTAAGGACTCTGACCTGGAGTAAATGGTTTGCAGAATTGTGCAAATGATTTCAGAGCATAATTGGCCACAAACTAGCCTTGATTTGGCACCTATTCCTGAAACTTGTTTTTGTCCAGGTGCTGAATAGAACACAGCACTTTTAAGTTTTCCGTATTCAAAGTAGATTGATGTCAATCAGCTCCAAAAAATAACGGTGTCATCGTTCACAGTTAACAGCAGCATAATGCAAACTAGACACGCTTATTTGACTATGATTTTAAGTGTAAGGTTGTAGTAGTGCCTGTCAGGTCCTGACAGTGCTTAATGGCTAATAGCACTGCAAAAACGGACACAGTCCCAAATCCCTTCACTAGCAACTATGCTGCTGTTGCATGAGCTTGATGTTGGGAGCAGACAATAAAAAATAAAAAATAAATAAATAAATTTATTTATTTATTAAAGTTAGAGGCAAACCATAACAAAAGCTAACCAACCAAACTTTGTGGAGACCCATGTGAGTACCAAACCTAATATAACATTTAGCGTTTTGCTAAAGTGAAGCTGTTTTCTCAGTTTTCTCCAAATATGTTTTTATAATATGTAACAATTATAGTAATGTAGTCTACAAATACAACTAGTAGTTTAACTAATTTTCTCCAAAATTCATGGACAAGAAATTATGAGTATAAAGAAAAATGGAAATCTCATACTTCAAAGGTAAAGACTGTAACCATTAACCACCACTTGATGGGTGTTGAGTGAGAAAGTATATCAATCTTAGCCTAATGTTTCTGTCCATTCTTGTCTTAGGCAAGGTTATTTTCTTTTATAGTTTTTGAATTGCAGGTACTTGCTGGCTGACAAAACCAAAAACTTAGCTCTTTTTTCCCCTTAACATTTGGCTTTAAAAAGAGCACTGTTGAAGTCTAGGGCGTATGTGGTTAAGAACATCAAATGCTTGACTTGAGTCCAGGCAACAACACTGCGCTTAAGGAAATAAAGTCATGCGACAGGCATAATCAGAAAAGTCACTTTTGCTAAAATATTGCCATTTTGCAGTTTGCCAGGCCTTTTCTTCCATCTCCCATTTTCTTTCGCTCTCCTTCTTCCATTTCAGCTGTATTTTCAAGAGATGTGTCATGTTTACCAAGTTTCCCCTCACTTTTCTGCATCTTGCTTTAGATGTTACTGTTTTCCCTTGCAGTGATTTCATAGGTGTGTTGAGCTTGGACCAGAGTCATGGGAAGAAAATCATCCACCCATTCTGAATATATTGTGGAATTATTTAAAACATATTTCAAAAAGAGAGACTGTCAGTTCATAGACGCCTAGAGGCCACAGAAGAGAGATTGTGCCCGACTGAATGCTGGCACATAAACTGCTGTAGAATCATGGGAGGTGAAAATAAATTCACAGTGTAATATTTATGTCGACGTGTTATAATTTATGGTCAAATACTTTACAGTGTGAGAATTTTGAAGAATTATCAACAGCTGAATTTAGAAAATGGAATGTACTCCAGAAGTGTGATATGAAATGATATGAGGCAGTAAAGTTCTTAGGTTCCTGATCAAAAGATGTGTTAAAGAGTGAGAGAAGGAATGTACTCTACTAAGGACATTTTATAAGTGTGTAGTAGTAGTGAAGCTCCCGGTCTGTGACAGTTTAAGTGGTAAGGGCACATGGGTACTAGGTGATTCCAGACGCTTCGGGAAAGTCTGGGAATGTTGCTTACATTTAGCCTGTGGGGGCCTCTTGGAGATTTTGGTGCCAGGAAAAAAAGTCCTACAAATCCTGCCTTTTTAATCCTTCCGACGGACAGTGGTTCAGAGAATAGTTATAAAATGCTCAAAATCCGTCTCTTGCCAGGTGTTTTCGGCCCAGAGAAGGTGAAAAAAATAAAAAGCAGAAACTGGCACACACTCTGAGAGATGCAGAGCTAAAATGCCCCAATTTTTCTAGACTATTCTCTTTCCAAAGGCCAGTTTTAATGTCATGAATGGATGAAAAGACACACCATAATTAGTTATGTGCAGCGTTAATCCCACTCCAACTAAAATACCTACCTGCCTTTTAGAAAATCAGGTAGGCCTGGTGAATTTTACTTAAAAGCTTATAATGTTCTATCTAGTCATGATGTGCATTTGCATTCACAGTTAACATTTGGTAACATCTCTGTTGTTCACCAAATTTCTGCTGCGAATCCATGCGATCAGGAATTTTATATAAGGGTGAAAGATTTTGCCATGCAGATTTTGTAACAAGTTGGTTGAATTCGCAACACTGACCAATGTAAGGCAGCTTGGTTTGAAAGTGGCTTCTGTGTAATCTGTTCTTCACACAACACTACACTACTGAAAATAGACCATTTTGCCCACAAAACGTTGCACCTTTACAGCAGGTTTTGCATATACATGACAATGTGTATTCAAATATTTGAGGATTAAACACCTCCTTCTTTTCAAGCGCAGCATTCCAAAGTCACCCATAGTATAATTAGTGTTTATATAATCGAAGATGAGCTTTGCATTATCTAGGTCTATTAGCACAACTTCGCAAAATCCAACTGGCATAATTTAATTTACATTGAAACGCTTGTGTGGCCTTTTAAATTACAAATTATTTATTTTGCCAGACAGAAATCAAACTTTTAAAGCACATGTAAACTTATTTGTCACACAAAATGTCAGTTTGATTCTAGTGATCTCTGATGAGATCACAAAAATGGCCAAAGATAACATCATAAAATGTTGCCTACTCTTGCGATGACTCAACTAATGCAATATATATATTTACATTTAAAGGTTGAGCACTCTGTATACTCAGTGGTGCAATAACTGACAGGCAGTCTCACAGTTCAGTAGGTATTGCTCAGATTCTCTCATCTTCACTAGGCAAATGTTTGCAGAAAGTTGACCCAAGGCCATTTTTTCCTGAATGAGAAGTCATTAGCACTGTTATTATTATTATAACTTTTTGTGAGGGATGTAAAACAAGTATTAATTAGATCAGTTGGGAACCCACAGCTTGGCTAACTCATGCAGTACCATATGCTGACTAACATCTGCCAAAGCCAACACAGTTCACCACCTCTCTTGGCTCTGTGGCGAAATTAAACAGACAGACAGACTTGCTCTCATTGTGACTGGGTTCAGGCTCTAGGCAGCGGTGAATTAAAACACCCTCTTGAAATTGTAGTTGCTCTGAATTGACCTTTTGATTAAACCATGTTCACCTTCAAGCATATGTTAACCCAGACAGTGTATCTCGGAGACTGAGCGACTACTCAAATCAAATCAAATCACTTTTATTGTCACATCACCGACAGCATGTGTGCCGGGATAAGGGAAAAGCTTGCAACTGTGCTCCAGACAGTGCAAGACAGTGCAGAATACAACTGACAAGTTTAACAAATAACGTTATATACATTTAGACACTTTACAGTAACAGTATACTTTTATGTACAGTATATACACTATATTAAACAATAATATACAAATATAATTCACAAATGTACACAAATTGTAGATGAGATGGTTGGTAAATATAAGTATTATTGTAATAAAGTGCAGTGCATGCTACATTGAAGTCCAGTTGGTAAAAATTGTGGTAGTGGTCGAGTTAAAGTGCATGATGAATGGTATGGACAGAGTGGTGTGCTGTGTAAGTGTCAGTTCTGAGTGTTCAGCAGCCTGATAGTCTGATGGAAAAAGCTGTCCGTCGGCTTGTGCGTGATCAGATACTGCGTAACCATCTGCCTGAAGGCAGCAGAGACAACATTGGGATTCTACTGTGGATTTCCCCTGCATGCATTTATCACAATTTGAGATTTACACATTCTTTGCCTGTCAATGTAATATTACAGTAATATTAAAATCTAAAACTGACATTTTGGGTTAAATACACCAGAATGCTGGCTTCTGCTGTATATCTCCCACTAGGTTTTCTTCTTGACCTAATTTAATACTCTTTATCATTTGTCTATTTATAATGATACGTCAATAATTCAAAGTGAACAGGATAGTCCCGTAGGTGTTACCAGCTCAAGTTTCCAATCAGGCCAAAAATCTAAGGAAACTCCTTATAAAATCTATAACGATAAGAATGTGACACACCCAGTGCACGCCTTTATGGTCTTTTATAGCTGACTTGTAAAAAAAAAAAAACAACAGCAATAAAACAAGGCTGAGTCACAAAACATGGCCATAGGATTCCTGTGGCTACCACTGAATGGCTTTTATCACATAATCTAAAGTACTTTCTAACAGAGATACTTCATTTTTATTGTGCTTTGCAGGTAGTAAATGTGAAAACAGATTTGGCAATGTTTGGTTTATAAAACCCCATGATATAAAATTGTATTTAAAGCATTAGTTCACCCAAAAATGAAAATTTATTATAACTCACCCTAATGTCGTTCCAAACCAGTAAGACCTCCATTTATCTTCGGAACACAGTTTAAGATATTTTAGATTTAGTCCGAGAGCTCTCAGTCCCTCCATTGAAGCTGTGTGTACGGTATATTGTCCATGTCCAGAAAGGTAAGAAAAACATCATCAAAGTAGTCCATGTGACATCAGAGGGTCATTTAGAATATTTTGAAGCATCGAAAATACATTTTGGTCTAAAAATAGCAAAAACTAAGACTTTATTCAGCATTATCTTCTCTTCTGTGTCTGTTGTGATTGAGTTCAAAGCAAAGCGGTTTTCATATCCGGTTCGCGAACGAATCATTCAATGTAACCGGATCTTTTTGAACCAGTTCACCAAATCGAACTGAATCGTTTTAAACTGTTCACGTATCCAATACGCATTAATCCACAAATGACTTAAGCTTTTAACTTTTTTAAT
The DNA here is from genome assembly GCF_003368295.1 of Carassius auratus. Taxonomy (NCBI): domain Eukaryota; kingdom Metazoa; phylum Chordata; class Actinopteri; order Cypriniformes; family Cyprinidae; genus Carassius; species Carassius auratus. The sequence continues at coordinate 71,455 of NW_020524659.1, forward strand.
GTGTCTGACACTCCCTCTTAGTTCAAACAAACCAATATCCCGGAGTAATTCATGTACTCAAACAGTACACTGACTGAACTGCTGTGAAGAGAGAACTGAAGATGAACACAGAGCCGAGCCAGATAATGACTTGTTTAAGAGTCATTTGTGGATTAATGCGTATCGGAGACGCATTAACGTATCGTTTAAAACGATTCAGTTCGATTTGGTGAACTGGTTCAAAAAGATCTGGTTACATTGAATGATTTTTTCGCGAACTAGATATGAGAAACTGCTTTGTTTTGAACTCTCTCACAACAGACACGGAAGAGAAGACAATGCTGAATGAAGTACGAACCAAAATGTATTTTCGATGCTTCAAAATATTCTAACTGACCCTCTGATGCCAAATGGACTAGCTTGATGATGTTTTTCTTACCTTTCTGGACATGGACAAAATACCGTACACACAGCTTCAATGGAGGGACAGAGAGCTCTCAGACTAAATCTAAAATATCTTAAACTGTGTTCCGAAGATAAATGCAGGTCTTACTGGTTTGGAACGACATGAGGGTTATTGTAATTTTTGGATGAACCAACCCTTTAAATATGAAACTATGAAAAGGTTTTTAATGTCTTATGTTTGGAAGGGTATTGCACAATTTGCAACTGGCATAATCATAGTTATAAAACGATTTACATATTTAAAACAACTGTTATGATCATGGACTTTCTGTTCCTTTTGAAAATGTTAATTAAACTTCACTTTTGATTCGCTGGAAGACCACACCTGGGACTTTATCGATCTGGCGTGCCTTACCAACTTCCCAGACCACTCGCTCTGTAGTTTTTATTACATCCGCCTGAGTGAGCGGTGTAAGGCACGCCTACCAGCGAACCGTCCCAGAGAGGATTTCGCTGGAGTGGGTGCTGGAGAATAATGGATCCCTATTCAACGTCGGCCCTGCTGAAGAGAATATCTCCAGCCTCACTCTCAAACCAGAGACCAGCCAGCCGCCATCCAGCTGCACGGAACTACTGCCTGAGCCCACCCCAGACGTAGACCCTGAGCCCACTGCGACTGAGCCAATCGTCGCTACGGAGCCTGAGCCCTAATCAGCATCTGACCAAGTGCGTGAGCCGGCTACATCGTCCGTTCCCGAGGGAATTTTAGTGGAGATCGGGGTCTTGTGGTTCTGTCCAGCCCTGATCCTCCTGTGTTCCTTCCCTGTCTCCCTTTCTCGCCTCCTCCTAGACCAGTCAGTTCCTCAACCCCATCTCCGCTGGTGCCAGTCAGTCCCGCAGCTCACCCTCAGTCAGCACCATCTGAGCTGAGCCTTGTCATGAGGATTCCCTGTCTCCGCCTCCAGCCTCCGAGCCCAGGACTCCACCTCAGTCCTTCGACCCAGTGGCTCAGTCTTGGTACCTAGCTCCCTCGTCTTTAACATGGCCCATCATCCCACCAGCTCCACCGGGCTCCCTCGTCCCTCCGGCTCCACCTTGGTCAGTGGTCAACCATCCGCCGCCTCAGGACTCCACTCCTCTGGCTTCACAGATGGCTCAGATGGGTCTCTGAAGGCCAACTATATGTGCTGAATGGGCAAACAGCTTTATCTCGCCACCCAAACCAAATACAAAAAGTAATTATGATGTGCTGAAATGTGCTGTCCTAAACTGACATTTAAGGGCATTGGTATTGAGTCCATTCAGCACAATGAGTCATAAGCACACATAGGAATTGCCCCAACTGGATGTATGTGTGTGTATGTGTTCATTAGGTAGTTGTTGATTGTTATATAGTTTTATAGCCTCTATGATTTTATTTGGCTATTAAACTTGAATCAGTTTTCAGCAATTGAAGTGATAATAAATATTTACTATACATCACAGTAGGCTCCTTCTTTGCTGGTTCACTCTAACATTCACCAACCTTTGGCAAGCAGACCACATCTGTAAACACTATGCATAATCACTAAGAAGCTATTGAGATTGATACAATTATGATTATGTAAATTTCCTGACACATTTTTTCTTTTTGCATTGCCCCATCACCCCAGTTGTGATTTACAAACAGTTAACTTTAAATGATCTGTAAATTTTGCCCACACACTCTTCAAGATCTGTTTAGTTTCCCATGTGGCCAATTAGCTGAAACAACATTTTCAGGATGTATGTTGTCTGTCAATTTTGTGATTCTTCATCCGCAGGTTTACACATAGCAGAGCACACTGTATGTTTATGTATTTATTCTTCATGCATGTCTAATCATAGCCAGACCTAATCTTATGAATAGGTTCTGTACAATAATGCCTTACTGATTTCTGTTTGACCTAAATGTTATTGCAACTAACTAAATACAAGGCAACCAGTGTAGTCCGATTCATGAACAAATAACTGACTTCACTAAAGAGTTGATCTTACCAGTTACATCCATTCAGTATTTTTATCATTCTGATCACTGCTAAAAATTGATTCAAATACATATAATGTATATACACTGATAACAAATGGTCTAGAAACATTTTTGATTAAGAAATATGTGGTAAATTTCAAAGTAGAAAGACTGAAATGGTAATTTCTTGTAATACATAATCCAAAAATTTACTTTCGAAAAATATTTTTAGAGTGTTGATATGAAATATCAAATCAAGTTGCATATGCAAACCAAATGATGCTGTAGCTTTTCTTAGCACTATCTTATATTTTCTGAGCTTATTTAAAGCTTAAACACGGCGGTGTAAAGCTAGGTCCTCTCAAGTTCACACAGGTGTCCAAGCACAAAAATACCAATGTAGTTAATATAATTAATATTAAACGTATTCCACAACCAGAAAAACTTTTTGTATGAATTCTAAAACAATACATTTACATTTTATATTCTATCTTTTGTGGTTTTGCTTTTATTTGAAAATAATGTAATATATAGAACTTAACATCAACTGTTAAAAGTCTGCAGCTCTGTAAAACATGGGGAGATGTCTTAACACTATGTTGCTGAATTCAGTTTCACAGTTTCAGGTCAGCTCCGATCAGAAAGTTCCAGACCAAGGTTGAGTGGACATGGGCCAAAAATCCCCCATGGAGGATAGTGTTAAGGTCAAGGCCTCTCTCACTAGCTGAGTGATTTGACAGATCTGACAAGAAGCTGATGGCCCCTTTGTGCTGCCTGTCAGCTTCCAGTTCAGTCCGTCTCATTTCAGTGCTTTGAAACACAACGAGAGCTCCAGCCATGGAAAACATCCTGCTCCGGATTGACCAAGTGGAACTCCTTGGGCCAGATTAACTAAACAGGGCAAACTAGTGTGAGACCGCAATCCCATAAAAGCACAGATGGGAGTGGAAAGTTCTGAGGGTGATCTACTGAAAATGCGCAAATTAAAGAAAACATATGCAGACAGTGAATTTCCATAATGAGCAATGCAAGAAACCAAGAGCAGCGCAAATTAGTGTAGGGTCATAAGTAAGCAGATGACAACATACAAGTGCAAAATTGCTTAAGACATGCTTTTGGGATGTTAAATAATGCCAGAAATGTTAGCAAACTGAAGAATAGCATTAAAAAGTTTAGATGGCCATGTTTCAAGTACTACCGTCTCTTCTGTTGTCACCGCAGCACAACCTTTGTAATTCCATTGCTATGTTTAGGTTAAGTATTTCTAATAAGTCAAACGAGTGATGTAATTGATTTGTGCACTAGATTATGGTAATTGTTATGTGTTACAGCAAGTATGAAGCCCTGTGGACTCATACTTTCTGTAGAAGTTCAACCACAGCTTTGTTTGAATGAACCTTTCTTGTATTTTCAGTGATGAGGTAGTATGCTCTCATCCCCAAGTCTGTTTTTAGTCAGGACGACTGCATCTGCATTTTGGCAGGCGGACGGTTCTCCTCTCATGCAACTTGGTGCAATTAACCACATTTTAACAATGACCTCAGCCTTAATCCTGGGCCTTTTGATAGCGCAGGGTGCAGAAAACAACAGAAGCCTTGAGTCACAAAATAGCCCTTGAATCTGCTTGTAACTATCCGTACAGGCCATTGATGGCTACCCACTTGCTGGCAAAGGAAGTGATGTCTGATTTGGAGGCATTGCTGCACACCCTCTCCTTGATTAAAGAAAAGCCCATTTATGGGGGTCTGCTTTCTTTACGTGCCACCTCGCACCTTTTAGTACCTCATAAGACCAGATACACCAGACCATGTCTTTGTTAACCACAATCCTCACAGCAGAGGAACCCCTTGCCCTCCGGCATCCTAAAACTCTTAGTGGGTGGGTGATTGCTAGTTTTTCCAATGAGGAAAAATGCTATCAAGGGACCCATCCTGAGGGTTCAGTTTCACATGCAAAAGAAGCCAGATATGTACTATTCAGCCTTTAGGAGCAATAGATATCGGTCTTGTTGAAGGTCTGGCCACTAGTTTGCGACCACCAGCGTTGTTACAGCAACAACATCCCTAAAATTCAAGATATGAGACAAAATTTCAAACGGGCATTTTGCACCATATCTTGAATTTTAGGGATATTCTCTATGCAGTATCATGCAGTAAGTTGTTGCCCTGTCTTATATTAGTCATTAATCGACAATATGAAATGACAGTGGATACACATAGCTCTGGGGCGGGGTAAGTGCATGAATAATTTTAACAAGTTTTTTTCCCATAATTAATTAATCTAATTAACATGTAAAATTACCAGCCCTAGTTTTTATATATTATGCATGTCCTTCTCTTTATCTTGTTTTACTGTAAGGTGAATTATTAAATGACTCGATGACTTAAGACATTTACCACCACCTACTGGCAATTTTAGTTTATTATTCAGAGTATAATTTCATTAAAGAAATAATTTTATATTTTCATAGTAATAACAGTAAAACTAAGAAAATAAATTATTAAAGTTATAGTTCACCCAACCAAAATGACAATTCTGTCATCATTTACTCATATGGTCCAAAAGAGTAGGCTATATTTAATACATTTTATCAAAAAAAATATTTCTTGCTATACCTAATTTTTGTAATCTTTGTTTGATGCTTTACACAACAATTACTTTACATTTTCTTTTCAGAGTAATTTCTCCAAGTTTGATGTGCGATTATGTAGATTAATTAATCACCACATCATGTAATTAATTCGATTAAAAATTCTAATCGCTTACCATCCCTAATAAAAACATATTCAGATAATTTGATCTTATTCCACTGACAATTTTTTTCTACTTGTTTTAAGTGTAAAAACAAGTGAAATATGCCAGTGCAGAAAGACAAAATACACTCTAAAAAAACAAGTTTAAAGGCATGATCACACTAAGATGAATAATGAATGTTCTGTGCAAAATTTTGACGCGAAAAACATTTTAATTTGAACTTATGTTAATAAATCTACTCAAACATCTGCAAGTTATGACCAGTTTTACTAATAACTTGTGCCACTGCAAACCGTCTTATGGCATTAAAATAGTTCTGTCAGGTTTTACCAAAGATGCACAGTGACGAATTAGTGCCAAAAACACAATTATTTTACATTTAAATTTAATTCATTAAATTTAAATGAATTACACAGTGAAATTTACTAATGTTTGTACCATCAAATTACTGGTTATTAGCTCCATTATTTAATGCACAAAAAATGCATGTCCTAAAATTATTTTGTGCTTTCGATTTTTGGCTTATCAGTGTTAGTCAGAGTTTGTAATATTGGTGCATATAATGCCTCAAACATACAGTTTTTAAAATAAAATGAAGATAGCAACATCTAGTGTACATTTACATCTTCAAAAAACTAACAATAAAAACACCTTGCATTATCTGTATTTTGGATACTCTTTATACCTCTTTTGTTAAAACGTTTTTGGTATAAGCATCAACTTCACAGCTAATTTTTTTGGTGGGCAGATAACTGCCAGACTTTAAGTGTCTCTTACCCTTTGTGGGTCATACAGGGAATACATTGGACATTCTGGGACATTCTTGCTTTAGGGGTTGATGATGTAATTTGGCCTCTGACCCTGAATCCATTGACTCTGCAAGTGGGCTCCTTATCTGGGACAGTAATTGACTAAAATACTTCCTCTGCCTTTTGAGATTCTCTTATCGCATGCAGTGCCCAAAGCAAGGTCGCATTTCTAAATCTTGATATAATTGTTTTGAACACATTTATTCCATACACACAAAACAATTAGCTAGTTCGTCTCTGATCAGTTATTGTACATATGTATACAGACTTAAAATGTGCAACTGCAAATGTAACTGTAAAATATTAAAGTCTGTGTGAACCGGAATTTGTGTAGTGACGTATTTCCAACTGAAACAGTATATTGAATAGGGGGCTTGGTTTTATGTTTGCCCTCCTTCTCTGTCTCTCACTCATAGGAACCTAATGGTTGGAGGGATGTGTTTAAGGATATTCTGCCCAAGCCATCAAAACTTAGCCATTTTGATTTCATGTGGACCTTAAACATAAGTTAAAAAAAAAAGCCATGCAATCTGACTACAAATCCAAGATTAACATACACCAAAGTGCTCAGTATTTTAATAGTTTTATGTGTTTTTCAACCTTTCAGTAAAAATCTTCAAACATTTCTAAACATGAAACACTTCTACACATCAGGAGAACCCATCAGTTATAGAAAGAACCGTCTGTAAATTTAGACAAGGCATACAAATTGACAGAAAGAGACTTGGGGCCCTGGTTAAGTCTTTCATTGTCCCCAGCTGACCCCAGCTCTCCTCTCTGGCCTCTGTGCCTCTCACCTATGCCGTCTCTCTGTGTGCGGGGGGTAATGGGATACCTGTCACTGGCTCTAATGGCCTTTGAAGGACCTGGCTAATCCCCAGAGTTTGCATTCAGTGAGCCATAAAAGCAAAATGAGCCTGAAACTGTAACAGCTCTGAATAGTGCGAGAGGGAACATCACCCAAGTGTGCAACCCTGGCATATGAGTGTGATAATGGACTCTCAACTGAGTTCAAGTGCCTTGATGGTTGTGGTTCAAATTTGCACTACCTCACTTGCTGGCAAACTAACATATGAATGGCTTCTGTGATGGTGCCATCAATGGATGTACATTGTATCGGTACTGTATCGGTTATCGGCCGATATAGAGACTTTTTGATCACTATTGGCCCATATTGGATGTTTTATTGTGCATATTTATAACCCTATTTATTTATATTTAGATTGCTTTTGCAGTCATCTAGTGTTCAATTAAAGTTCATCTATACAAAAAAATAATAATCTAATGATTAACAGTTAAATGTAATCTTTGTAATGTAACCATTCTATATTCATATTTGGAATAATTTTTATTAATTTATCATCAAACCCATTAAAACAAAATGGCACAGAATATTAATTTAGGCAACTTATCATATATCAGCCATATCATGAAAAATTATCGGCTTTAGTAATATAATCAGAATTAGTAATATTGGCATCCTTAGTTCCTCCAATTACACAGATTTTAAAATTAAAATATAAAATTAAAATAGCTTCCAAATGCATTTAATCTGTATTTTATATCCTTTGTGTTGGTACAACTGTATTGGTATAAGTATATATATTTATTGCTTTAAGTATCAACTTCATGGCTAAGTGTTCTGCTAAGGGCATTTGGCGTAAAATTCTGCAGATCAGTTTCAGTATTAAGGATAAATGTCATTTTCCAACCCTGACAACTCTGGTGCATAAAATAGAATATTGTTTTTTTTATTCTTTCATTCAGTCTAGCTTGAGTGAAAATGACATGCTCTTTATTATACTGGAGCCCTATGAAACACATGGTGAGAAGTAAAGAGCAAGTCTGAAACAGATGTTTCACATTACAGCCAATGGACATTTATGAGACCGGACAGTAAATGCTTGGCAGAGTTATTTAACTTCAACATGTGTGACACGGTCAAAAATCTTTTTATTTGATTTTATTTTTAAAACTTGGTGCAAATTTCATCACCTTTTATATGAACTATAGCAGTTCCTATTTGCTTTTGTTCATACAGCCTGAAATATGTAAATATTACAATCCATATTATAACTCAATAAAGTAGTAGTAGTGTGTGTGTGTGTGTGTGTAATCTATTATATACCAATATTTAAAACTTTTAGTTTATCTGTATCACTAATATTATAAATTTTTAAAAACACCAGTAATTCGCAATTTAATAGCACTGTTAAATTTAACCTTTAGCAAATATCTAAATTAATTAGATGAGATCCCAAAATTCACTTTTGATCCATGATTGGTTTCAGTGTTTTATTTCAAATTTATTTAGACTACAAATTATACATTTTAATATCGGTTACTTTTTTGGTTAATTGTTAGCTTTTTGAATTTAAAACTTAAGGAGGTCTAATCATTTTTTGGGGGGAAATATCTTGGAAAAAAACATTGTTGATGGTTTTCTGCTTTCATGTAGCAACTGTACCAAGGCCGCAGCGCATCTTGTTCAGGTTTATTATTGCTAAAGAATCTATTTAACGACCAATTTAATTGTGAAAAAGAGCATGTTTACCTCACACGCAGGCCCCTGGTGCAATGGATAGCAGACTAATAGGATGAGAAAGACTGATGTTATCAAAGCCAGCGTAGTTTAACACACACCACCCCACCCCCTGGAGATGGCAAGAATGTGGGAACGAAGAGAGAAATCAGGCCAGGCAAAGAATCGCCTCAGCCACGTCCTTTCTTTGGACTCTCATTTCTTTTATCCCTTCCTTTTTACTACTTTCAAAGTCCAGACGGACCCAAATGCAAGCGAGTACATCTGAACAAACCATTGTTCTGCTTCTAAATGGTATTTTTTTTTTTTAAATAAAACGCTGTATTTAGCATTATATTTTATGTGCTGCTTGCATTTCTTCACCCCAAAACATTATTTTATTTTTATTTTATACAGTCCAGACAAGACATTTCAAACTACTTTGATATTCTGTAACTAATAACAGGACATTCAGACATTTTTAAGTGTGACTAAAATGTCCAAGTCATATATTTTAGCTGCCACCATGTATATTAAATATAGCTAAGTTCAACTGTATGTGTCTCTATAAATAAACAGTTTGGTTGAACTTAAAAGTGCTTGTGAATTAATCAGCACTGTGTAACATTTAGTTTAATACTTAAAATGAATTGACATGCAGATGGACTCAGTTTAGTGCTCAAATATCTAGGTTTTTTCTACACAATCAGCTTAGACAGAGCATTGGAAACTGGTATAATAAACAGCTCAGCTGTACATATTTATTACATCAATAACAACCATAAATTACATTTATGGCTGTGTAGGGTGTCATGGCATGTAAATAAGACATGAGAACCATTACTATACAGGTAGGTTGACATGCCTAGACAGACTTACATATTTGAATAATATACTGTACAGTAATACGAAGCCAAGGTGGAAAGTTGCACTAAATATTGGAGTGCAGACAAGCTATGTTAGTATACTAGGAAAGAACCATTATATGTAGTGCAGTGTGTTGGTGGAACGTTTTAGAATTTAAAAGAGGTTTATGTGTGTAGAGAAGATGTGTATCATAGCTTGTAGCCTTTGGAGACTTCATATAGTTATGATGCAAGTCCAGAAACTCATGCTGGAGCTCCTCAGCTGCTCTCTGAAATATTTTCAGGATCATTCAGCTGTTAATTAGCTCATAAATTAATGAACCAGCACAAGCCATTCATGCATACAAGTGAAGTCATTTGACCACTCCTATTGTCAATGTGTAGCTGCATCTCAGTCATGCCAGGAGTTGTAAAATGCCATAAACATTCATTTTCGGATTAAATCCATTATGAAATTGCCTGAGCCCAAAATAAAACCCTAAAACATCCTTAGACTTACATCCAAAGAGGGCCCCAAATCATATAGAGAACAAAATATTAAACAATTATTAAATTGTTGTTTAAAAAACAAAATGTATAATTGTTTCCAATATAATATTAAGCATCACAACTGTTTTATTTTTTATAATAAAAAATGCAAATTCATTTTTGAGCACCAAATCAGCATATTAGATGATTTCTGAAGGATCATGTAAAACTGATGAAAATTGCGATTTTCCATCACAAGAATAAACTATATTTTAAAATATATATTGAGATAGAGAACAGCTATTTGAAATCATAATAATATTTTACAATATTTTACTGTATAAATATATATAAATATAGTATCGCATAACGGACATAAAATTGTTTTGAAAAATTACACCAAACTTTTGACCGGTAGCATATACAGTATATTCATTTATAGATAATTCTACACATCTGCCACCATTTGTTGAGTTTTATTTTATTTTTAATTACAGTTACGTAATCAGAATACTTTTTCAAGTAACTAGTAAAGTAATGCATTACTTTTAAATTTACAAGTTTACTTTTACTTGAGTTACTTATTCAAATAAGGAATGCAAGTAAACATTTTGTAAATAAGCATTCCAGCTCAGGTGACAAATCGTACTGTAAAAGTAACATAACACTTCACAAAAAGTAATTAAGTAACACAATTAGTTACTTTTCTGTGGAGTAACGCAGTATTTTAATGCATTTTGTTTAAAAATAACTTCCCCAAGACTGACCATCAGATGATAACCTTTTTCCCCTGGGCACCAGCATTTGGTGAAAATACGATTTTGTGTATAATATGGTCCAAAAGTTGGGCAGAGAGGTTTCCTGCACACTTGAAACTCAAGCTGTTTAAAGCAGCGGTGACTGGGGTGGGCTCACGGTCTGAACGTGCATCCCACACACATAGGCCTTGAGTTCATTCGGCTCAAGAGCACCTAGAAGGAGGCTGATCTGATCAAAGGTGCTGGTCACGGCCATTAGGCACAGCAATAAGGACCCAGCATGAAAAGGTTGTGATCTGAAAAGGGTTAGGAAAGAAAAGGAGAAAAAACAACATCAGGACCCTCTAAAGGAAGAAAGCAAACTGTGAAAAAATTGAAAAGGTACGTCAATCAACTACAAGCACCCAGTTGGACACAAGAGATTCCCAGGCTTTCACCCGAAAGGGCGACAGGCCAGAGAGGGCTGCTGGAGGGGGCAACCTGGGAAATTAAAGACCCTCTTTAAAAGCACGTAAGGGAGGGGGTTTGCCGGAGAAACTTAGCTCCATCTTTCACCCTGTCGACCCCCTCCTTCTCTTTTAATTGATGTGGGTGGAACTTTGCTCTGTGTGACAAAAGCCGGGTCATTAATGAGACCTTGTCAGCTTCCAAATCTCAGGTAGGTAACAAAGGCCTATTGGGAGCAAAGGGCCAGTTGAAGGAAACATAATTTTAGGAACCTCCTGACCTCCGCCCTGGCTTTCCTTATTACCAGCATCTACAACCTGCATTCTCCACCAACTCCTCCTCCTGCTCCTCTCACCCAACGATAATTCTGACAAAGGAATCGCTTTGAGAGCTCCTTCCTGCTTTTTTTTCTTAAATGATTTGCTTTCAGCGTCAAAAAGGGCTGAATGATCTGAAGATGGGCTCACTTCCAGAAAGTAAAGGGTGGGAGATTAAGGCAAAAGTGAAAGAGTAAAAAAGACCGTGCAAAGGGCTTTCAGAAGTTACATGTGAGATGGGAAGAATGGGTAGTCTACACTTGACTAAGTCTGTAGAAATGAGGATTTTGCTTGTAATGGTTCAAGCAGCTTATTGCCAGCTCTGGCCAAAACATGTCAAAGGTCAAGAGAGTTTGCCAAAGATGTGATGAAAACAAACTCAATGCAGTTTCTCAGATATTATATTCTCCTACTAAACTCATTGGTTACTTACTAATAATTCATTCATTAACTCTTGTTCTGTGTTGAAAAATCAGTCAAAAATCCATAACTTAATTTGGTTAAAGTTAACCCCCGACACAGGTTTTCACATGCCTTGTGTGAGCAATGTTTTAGTCCAATGTGATAACATAAGCTAGCCTTTTGGGGAAAAGAAAATCTTCTCATTGTTACAATGACTGGAACACAACAGGAGGGTTAATATTTAAAAACTACTACCAACTAGAAGCATAATGGCGTGTATTCTAAATGGTTTATCCATTCACATTACTCCACTGTACTGTAGGTCCATGTAGCTGTATGTGTTGAATCAGTACAAAGAACCATCTAATTTGAGCCATTCTGCTGAGATTTGGGCTAAAATGGTCACACTTCAAAGTTTTAGGTTTTGTTGGAAGTTTTTTTAATGAAAATTTTAATTCCTCGAGCACTCCAGAGACCATGAGCTTAAGACACAATAGAGGACATTTTCAAAAGGGAATAAAGATTAATAAAGGTCTAACTGGCCTTTATAGGTGTGTGGTCATGCGTCAAGAACTTGAATAATTTCACCTAGATAAATCCGCACCAACTACCCTTCGGATTTTCTCACTAACCGAGTTCAAATAATGGTAAAGAATGTATCATTTATATGAAAATTAGATGACAAATGATGGTAGAATGGGATTTTTTTTCTTTTTCTTTTTTAGAAAGATAAGGTTTTAGCCCATTAAATAAAGCACTAAAACCAGTTCTTTATTCAGGAAGTCTTCCTGGCTTTCAAAGCTGAATTGGACTTGACTCACACCTTTGAGCAGCTAATACTGAAAATTAGAAGAACTTATTTCAGACACTGGTGCTTTTCATTTGACTGGACCATTGCTCATAAACTCAATGTGAGCTCCAATCATCTGGGAGACTGGCTGGATGTCTTATGAGCTATTTGCACGTGTCTGTCACCAAAGCTATCATGCTGTAAACATGGCAAGTAAATAACATATTGGCCTTCAAAGGACAGACATCATTGAATGAGGTCACAGCTGTGTAACCGAGTGATCCATCAGCGCATCTTCATGATGAAGAGCTACATTATTCACTTAAGTTAATGAAGAAAGACATTACTTAATTTACATATGTCCTTTTACAAGAAAAATATTTCATGTCACTGTCAGCTGTTTCCCTGGTATTGTTTCCTTATTTCCCTATTAATTTTTTATATTTTAATATATTATTTTAGTCTTTTCTGTTACTTTTACTGCATTTTCTAGGTTGCAATACATTTACATTTGACAGATGCTTTATTGAATTCATTGTTAGTTAATTTGGATACATGCATCTGCCAAATGCATAAATGTAATGAAAATCTAAATACATTTTAAAAAGCCAAAGTAATAATACATATATTATAAAAAGCATTTAAATAAATAAAATGACAAAATTGCTTTTTGCTTTTAGGGTTACCAACAAAATACATATGAACAATAGTGAATGATATAAGTTTGTTATATAGTAACATTAAATCGCTGCAGTATATTCTGTTTTATCAGTCACAGTGATTTAATTTCCAAACCCTTAAGAAATAGCTTACAGCTAGGGGTATTATTCTATCGCTACATTTTATATTCTGTTTTCCAAGTCTTTTTGATAGAACACAGTATTTTTTATCATAATAAAACGTGTAATTCAACAAGTACATTCATCCCAGGAAGTGTCACAAAGTTGCAGACGATAATTAGTCTATGAGTTTAAACTGGAAGGAATGGCTGTTGAGAAATAGCTACACCTGCTCAAACCTGACAGCGAGGGTTTACTCAGTCACAGCTGAAAAGCGTTAACCAGAATCCCAAACCCAAGTTCTTCGGTCTGACACCTGCAACACATGTGTTCAACAGATCTGCCTTCCCGTGTTTTTTTGGTGTTCATTTCCCAACTGGCACTAAGTCAACATCTCATTCAGCACCTCACTGTGTTACAGTGTTTACAGTCCTTGTCCAAAGCCAACAGCTGATTTGTCTGTACCGTTTCCCCTTGCAGAATTATAGAGAGGCACCCAGCTGACTCCAAATGGTTTGCATGCAGCGTTTTGTCTTTTTTTCCCCTTTTAATTGCTTTTTACGAGCCTTAAACACTCATGGATGCTCTCAACAGATAACATCAGACAATATGAAATATGTGATGTAATGGAGAGGAATGCTCTCAAAAAGCAATCAATGTTTTTTTTTTTTTTCACAGGACAATCTCAGGTCATCTCCAAAACAATCTGCTCTATTGTCATGACAAGGGTCCAGCCTCCATTTTAGAGCAAAAAAAAAACAATAGAAGAACCTAGCATGATAGACATCCAAACATAATCAATCAGAAACCGAACTACCAGGTCATTAGAAAAAAAAGCTTTAGATTCAGTAGAGTCGAATAGGAGAAATGCATTTTTTGACTTCTGAGTATTGAGTTCATTGATTCGTTCTTGGTATATTCCGGAACATGGAACTCTTCTGACATAATTAAGTGTTGGGAGACGTTACTTTTCATAAATACTGCACCATAAAAACAAACACTACATTACATTAAATTATATTTATATGATAAGTAACACATTTTCTCAATGTAAACTGACTTAAGGGTGAAACATGCAAGGCAGAGGAGTGAAATGAAAAAAGTAAAAAAGTAAAAAAAAAAAAAATAATTCCTGCAGGAAACCTTTAAGCAACACAGTTTCACAAATATTTGTGACCATTTAAATTTCTCACCAATTCGTAAAATATGCGCAAATTCATTGACATACTGTATGCTCAACTGAAGGGTCAGTTTTGTGGTTAGGTTATTTATTTATACAAATCTCATGAATTACATCGTATGAGTGTGTGAATGTGTACGAAATTCCACACTTCTAAAATAACTGTTTTCTCGATAGATTGAATTTTTTTTTTATTCTGTCATTAATCACCTTTATGTTGTTCCAAACCCATAAGACCTTCGTTCAACTTGATAATACCAATTAAGTAATTTTTTATGAAATTTGAGAGCTTTCTGACCCTGCATAGACAGTAACAGATCTTCCACATATAAGGCCCAAAAGAGTAGTAAGGACATTGTTAAAATAGTCCATGTGACATTAGTGGTTCAACTGTAATTTTATGAAATGAGAACACTTTTTGAGCGAAATGAAAAAATAATAATAAAAAAAATACAACAATTTATTCGCTTCCTTGTCAGTGTTCAATGCTTGTAATTGTACATGGGATTACAGCGATGCATGCATGTGCATTCCTCTGGTTGTAAACAAGGCGCAGCACATGTGTGTTCTTCATTAGAAACTTTTATTCCCAACGTTGTCCATAATATTAATGCAATAATGTTGTTTTCTACACTTTCGTTCATAAGTGCCACATAAGTTCCAAGGAAAACCGTGTCTGGAAATCTAGGTTGTTCTTGGTGGATTCACAAAGAGCATCATTGAAACTGGCCTATTGTAGTGTGTCCTGTTTTTTCTTGTCCTGGGAGAAAAAAAAACATCCCTTGAGCATATGGGTGCCTGGTTTTCTAATCAGCAATGATAGAGTGGCTTTTGATAAAGAAACTCGCCCTTTCTAAACCAGACTTCTGTTCCTTTTTTCCCCTCCTCAGGTCTGATGGAAATCCGATCTGTCAGTGTGGGAGTTGTCGCCATCAAATCTGTCAGCACCGGCCTGTACTTAGCTATGTCCAAAAAGGGAACGCTCTTCGGATCGGTAGGTACATCTTATAGCATTAACATTTTGCAAATTAAAGATATTTATCATCCAATAAATATCCTGGAACTAACATTTGTTTTTTTACCGGAACATCCCAAATCTTTGGACACTTCATTTTATTGTGAAATTAGTGCGTGCCAGCAGACAGTTGTTTGTGACTTGTTTAATGAAGACGCCCCATTGCATGTTGCACTTTAACTGCTCTCTGAGAAATCTCACCCTGGCAATCTGTCACCCAGCCATGATAAGATGGCTTACAGATGGCTATATCTGTCCTCCGATCCCCAGAGTAAACATGGCAAACCTTGGCCTGAGCACCCTTCTTTTCTTACCCTTTTGAATGATTATTAGTCGCATTCACTCATTCCACAGTGATCTTATCGGACTGTAGGCTAAAGCTGCCTTGACCAGGACTCTTAAGTGTTATTGTCATCATCCTTTTTGTTCCCTTTCAAGTTAATAGCTTTATCCAGCTGTGGCAGAGTGGCAGAGCTCTCTTGGATTCGTCAGAAAGCTTTTTTAGCCCATGCGAGACGGTGACGGTTGATTTACAATGACAGGCTAGTTGAGATAAATACAAATGCGTAATGGGTACACAATAGGATGTTTGGAACATAACTCACTCCCAGATTTCTGATGCTGTTTTTACCACATGGTTCAGTGTGCTTGGTAAGATTGTTCGGTATAATATGCTAAACAATAAAAGGAAAACCACATATTTGGACTTATATGTATGATTCATATGTAATTATTTAAGAAAATGGCCACTGTAAAAACGAAACAGCTGAGATCTAATCTAATTATTGGGGGCTTAAAGCTCAAAATCTGCTGTTTATAAAAGTACATTTCTGTCATCTTGTCAAGCCAGACGTTTGTCTTTTGGAAATTAACTTTGCAGCTTACCCTTAGATTTTAAAATATATTTGAATAAACTTAAGTCATAAAAAAAAAATACATATCATTCTAAACACTGTTATATTTTTGATAAAAGAAAAATGCATTTAAGGTTGGGAATGTGTTTTCTTCCCATTTGAGGTACATTTGTCAATATTTTTGTCTTTGAAGCTGTAGATAAACTATGCTTTCACTTTGATATATTTGATAAATTTCCATTTAGTTGCACTGTTTACAACATATATTTAGCATATATTTCAAGTATATTTTGGCCAGAGAAATACATACACACCATTTTTTTTGTCATAATGACAACTTAAAAAGGATGTCTTGTTTACTTGCTACTACACATTTCAGAAAAATACAGCTACTTAGTCAAGTCAATTAGAGTGGATCTGATCATTTGAGTCAGCTTTTTGCAGTTGAATGTAGAATTTTGTAAGCATAATGCTGTCATGTCAACTAAATTTAATTACTTCTGATGCCGTTTTAGTTATCTATACGAAAACTGAATTTAAATGAATGTTTGACAATGAAATACTAACTTAAAATGAAAGAATATTTCTTTCAAAAGACAAGTATTGTATGTAAAAAAATGAACACTGCATGTACTAAACTACTGTATAGGTTTTGATGTCGTCAACAACACACTTCGAGTAATGACTCAAGCTGCTCTCTTAATTTGACTCGTTGCAGGTCAGATACAGTCCCAGCTGCAAGTTCAAAGAGCGCATTGAAGAGAATGGCTATAACACCTACGCCTCCCTGCGCTGGAAGCACAGGGGGAGGCAGATGTTTGTGTCGCTGAACGGCCGAGGGAAACCCCGCAGAGGCCACAAAGCTAGACGAAGACACCCATCTACTCATTTCCTTCCTATGCTGGCCACATAGCTGGACTGTTCATCATGAGCAATGCTATGCCATCTGCATTTGATTGGGACTTATTAAATGTTATTAAGTTTGTCTTTTTTTTGTCCCTGAGTACTGTCGCACAGTACATTAACTTATTACTCTGGCTCAGCTTAAGACCCAGTACAGTTTAAAGCAAGAGTGTTAATATGATGTATATACAGGTTACGTATTAATGTTATTGTTGGGTTAAATAGGCATTTACTGTGTCTATCTGTTATACTATTATGACAGATTTCTGACTGACATTACCAACCTAGTCTTATTGTGTAAAAACATACTGTACATAAAATTCACTGCAGTTTCCAGCTGAAATGAACACTAGCGACAGTAAAATGGCAACACTTTTATTCCTTTTGACACAAATTATGATTATACAGAATTCTGTACATAATAAAAGACTCTTCTCATCTTAAGACAAAGAAACTCTCAAAACAACTTTGACCACATTGTATGTATCATGGTTTCTACAAAAATATTAAGCAGCACAATAATGAGAAATGTTTTTGAAGCATAACATCTGCATATTAAATTGATTCTGAAGGATCATGGAACAAAACTAATGGCTGGTGAAAATTCAGCAATAAATCACATTTTAAATATACTAAAATATAGAAAACGGTAGTGGTTGTCAATACTGTTTGCATATAAGTTCAGCATTGGTGAGCATAAGACATGAAAAAAAAATATAAACAGTAGTGTGTATGTTAAAATATGTGAACACTGAACACATGACCTCAGAGTGTAGTGTAGAAAACGTTGAAATGTCATGGTTGTTTCGGTGTAGTTAGAATCTCACACTTGCTTTTTGCTCACACTGTTGGAAGGGTTTAGTGTAGGGGATCTGTTTTCTTCATTTCGCAGTCAATAGAGAATTAAACTTTTAGCGTCACTCACTTGAAATTTCATTGCCGCGATATGTCTGTAGGAACCGGTAGTGGCTAGAGGGGATACCATTAAAACCAGAAGCTAACAATAAATGTAATCTTCTACCTAATAGATTTAGTTAGTTTTAACACCTATTAGTGTTTTATTAACAACTACACCAACCACTTACAATAATGCAAAAACAGTAATTATTGTTGTACATTGTGACAAGACTTATGCATTATTGATGTGTGCATGCCCAGTAGATGAATCTGTATAACATCTAGCGTTTTAAACCGTAGGAACCAGTGAACTGTGTCACGTTCGTTTGTTACAGTGAAAACTAAACATGCCATTTCACTTGGGAACTGCAGTGATACACATAAAATGCAATATTGTTTTGAAAAACTGCCACCATGGGCATTTTTTTTTTCTTTTCACGAGACTGGACTGGACATCACAGTTGGTGACAAACAAAAACAAAATAACAACAACCGCAACAACAAGAAAACATCCATAACAAACTGTTGCATCTTGACATACGAACTTGGCAGCTACAGTATCAGTATGAAAGTCATTTAAGTTGAGAAAAAATTGTGACTAATTGTGAAAATGTAAAAATCGCTAATTCATTTCTCGTAATTGGAATGGTGTATCATCAAGATTCACACATATTACCCTGCTAGCATGCACTGTAAAGACCAATAATGCAAAATAGAAGAGCATACAACATCACAGACAGATAAAAAAGATCGCAAATGCAAATAGATTAAGTACTCATATCAACTTTTAGCATAACAAACTTCCTGTAACGCTCTGAAAAGCTGTTTTATACCCATGTGTTCTTACTGTCACTTAAACATGTTTTCTTTTCACTTGCTTGTCGTTAAACAGAACATTTAATATATTTCAACCTTTTGAACTCTACCGTTCAGTGTGATGTTATTGTCTATGTTTTGTCCTTCGCAACCACAGTCTGCCTCCATGTATCGGTGAGAATCTTGCTCCTTCCGTGTTGCCACCGACCACAACTGCATGTTCTGCCTACTAAATGATCAGCATCACCTGCTGAGTGGTTAGCGTGGCACAAGTCCAAAGATGCTGTCCAAAAAGGCGGAATTCTAGCCGCGCTAATGGAAAGTCTCATCTGTTAAGTGAAAACAGGGGGTCCTGCTTTCACCTGTTGCTGGCAGTCGCTAAAAGCCCGGAGACTTCTTGCCCATCTCGCCTGTTAGGCAAAAAGTAAAGAAAAGTAAAAGGATTTTATTCACTGTGTGAAATGTGTGGGTTGACATTTTGTGTAGCTATACGTGGTTGAAGAAGGCGATTGAAAACTAATGGGTATGCTGAAGATATGTGCATATATATTATATTACAGAAATGCTGTGGTTTATTAGCCTCATTGATTCTCAGCTTATTTGCAGGTTTAATGAAGAACAGAAATTCTCAATGCTACTTCTTTTGACATACAGTAATGATCCAACAAAACTTCATGATATGGTCAGACTTGGGCTGCAAAGCTTGGAAGACAGTAGAAAAGCTCTATTCAGAAGTGAAATCACACAAAATAGAAGACCAAGGGATCTAAAATGTTTTTAGCCGGATACTTATTGCACAAAGAATATTAATTCTTTATTAATTCTCAGTTGCTAACCTGTTATATGGTTGGCAATGGGAAATTGCACTGCAACCGACAAAGTTGCTAACTTAGCTTAGCAACTACAGTTTTGGGAAACGCACCCCTGGGCAACTCTACAGTCTTTAAACAGACAAATTTCTCATTTATTTCTTATTGATACAATGTAAAAATAAAAGGACAATTAACTGACACACAAGGAACCTTTAGGAGAACATGTATGAATCCCCTTGAAGGTCCCTCAGAACTCAAATACCCTATTTTGTGCAAAAGAACTTCAAAAATATATTTCAAGTACATCAATTTTCCCTGTATGATAGGATTCCTTGAAGAACCCTTGATGTCTTTAAAAGTCAGGGGGAAGATATGGTTTCCTACATGATCTTCCCAAACTTCTTTATTTTCAGCACTGCAAATACATTTAAAAACAAAAATCATTTTAAAATACCATAAATTAAAATGTACATGAGAGCCAAGCTGAATAGAGACACCAGCTTATTATCACACAGAAACACTATATTCTGCTCAATCTCTATACTCTTCATTGTCTAAAGAGTAAAAGCACTTTAGTTTTTCCTCTTTTCTCTCTCCCTGTGCTACAGGCCAGGAATTCAGGCTGTAGAGCAGAGTGGGGTTTTTTGTGCTTGAAAGACACAGAAAGAAACATAAAGAGGAGCCTGTAATTATCATTGTTGGTCTACTGTCCTGTCAGTTCACTCGCCAGAGAGACCGGAGTGATCTTTTGGCAGCACTAGGACGAAAGATCAAAGCTGTGGACCTTTGATCAATGCTAAAACAGCCCGCAAAAA
>NW_020524660.1:0-25247 GCF_003368295.1 Carassius auratus
GGTGTGGATTGTAGGGAGGGCTGTTCTGGCAGAGAGAGAGAGTAGAGGGAGAGGAGAGAGAAGACCTAATCATTCCTTTAAAATCAGGAAAAAAAATCTATATTTAAATTGTTATTGTTTTGTTGTTGCTAATGGTGGGGTTTTTTTTCCTTTCATTACAGGTTAAGAAATCTCTCTTAGGCCTTATCCTTTTCTGACAGTTTTTGGGATTTAAAAACATCCTAAGAAGCCTTATTTGTGCTGCAAATTATAATTTCAAACTCATTTGATACTGACCTATGACAACCTGTGACGTGACATGACATTTATTAATCTCATGGATGTAACAGTAAAAACTCTTCAACTGACAGATAAAGCTGCAATGCAAGCAAAAACTATTTCACAAATGCTTATAGGTCATTAAAATCATTACAAAACACTAATAAATTATTAAGGGTTTTGTAACACTGTATAATAATGTCTAATTTGTTAACATTAGTAAATGCATTGGTAAACTTTATAATAACTGGCACTCATTAGCTAAGCATTAGTAAATAGTTCATGATTATAAAGCCTTTTCCCTTAATAATAGTCATTATTAAGCAGGAATACATCTCTAATTACATTGTTCTTGGTTTTAAAAGCACATATATTACAAAGGAGATTAAAGTTTCAGTTGTCTTATAAATAAATCAATAAACACAACCCAGTTTGATTCAGAATTCAGAAATATTTATTTCAAGATGCAATAAAAGGAAACTGTACACTTGAAAAGGTTTTGAGCGATTCTTGAAGGACTAGCATCACCTTCACTTGTACGATGGTTTGAGGAATATATCTTCCAGATAGTACCGCCGCTCCCTATATGCAGAGTATGCAGTCTTCGTAGAGCACCAACTCCCAGAGGGGGCACCAGTTGCTCAAAAAAAACAAAACAAATATGCACCATTCTCCCATCCGCGTTCGCGACCACTCAATAGCATTTGAGAAGAAAGACTTGTAGTCACAAAACAATTGTAATGTGTTCATATAGGTGTCAGCTACAATGCACACCTTATACATTTTTTATACATTTTAAAATAAAGTGTTACTAAAGTTATATATATTGTTCTGTGTATGTGATTTCAAAGTCTAGATTGGTCGGATTAACCCTTTAACTGCCACATCCCTTAAAACTTGATTGTCAGAGGGTTACTGTAAATGCTTATGCCCGCTGGGCCACAGTTTTCCCGATGCCACCAGGGTGGCGTTGCACTGATGGCTTGAGCCCGACATCGCTGCTTGCAGCTATATTTCTTCTTCTTATTATTATTAGGGCTCAAGCCTGGAGGGCGAGAGCCCTATTGTTTTCCTTAGGATTATTTGTTATTATTATTATTTATTATTATTATTTTTCTTCAAGGTTTCGGGGGCTTTTGGGGCCCTTAACATGCTTAAAAAGTCTTGAAAATTGGCACACACATTGGAACCTGCGGCCATTAGGGCCGGGCAGAGACTGATACACGGGCGTGGCACAGGGGCTCTACAGCGCCCCCTGGAATATGGAGGGCCATATATCATACATACTTGCATGTAGACGTACGAAACTCGGTACACATATAGAACTCATCAATACAAACAACTTTCGTATTGCATATCATAGGCTCCGCCCAACAGGAAGTTGGCTATTTGGGGTTTATTATTCATATTTGTCGTCAAAGTTGTGGGGGCTTTTGGGGTCCTTAACATACTCAAAAACTCTTGAAAATTTGCACACACTTTGCAATCTGTGGCCTTTAGGAGCCTGCAGAGGCTGGGGCCCGGGCGTGGCACAGGGGCTCTACGGCGCCCCCTGGATCACAGTCAGAAATGTTGATGTATAGCTCACACATACTTGTACATATTCATATGAAACTCAGTACACATATAGATCTCATCGTGCCGAACAACTTTCGTATTGCTTGTCATAGGCTCCACCCAACAGGAAGTCAGCTATTTAGAGTTATGTAAAAAGCGCATGCTCTGGAATTTGAAATACTTGTCATAGGTTTTTTTGCCGATTGCCACCAAACTCGGTCAACGTGATCTCAAGACATTGGGGATGAAAAATTGCCAGGGGATTTTTGATATCTCAAACGGTTTGCTCGTGGCGAGGCGCTGAAATTATGGCGAGAAATGAGAAATAGGAAGTGTCTAATACCATCCACATACATTTCCTGATTTTAATCAAACTTCATCAGATTATTCATTGTATGAGGTCGATCGCATATATGTGACTATTAGGAGTCAAAGTTATAGCGCCACCAACTGGCAGCAGGAAGTGTGTCATTTTCAAAATGCTTTGATTTCAGCAACTTATTTTTACTCGATTAGCTTCAAACTTCATCAGAATAATGTTAAAACACAGCCGATATAAATCTGCTGGGGGGATATTGATATCTAAAAATATTGTTGCCGTGGCAACATGTCAAACTGGAATACTTCTCAGGTGATTTTGAGGCATATAACATGCTTAGAATTTCATCAAACTCAGAACACATATCAGTATTTATGATAACTAGACACTTGCAAAAGTTCATAAGAGGGCGTGGAAGAGGCACTCTATAGCACCACCTTTTGTCAAAAGTGGGGGGTTAGTTTTAGCTACAGACACCAAACTCGGTACAAAAATTTTTCTTATCAAGACGGACAACTTTCTAATTCACAGTCATCAGCTACGACCAACAGGAAGTCGGCTATTTTGATTTGAATGTGGATTGTTTTTTACATTTAGCTGTGAATTAATGCATACTGCTCAGAGGAGAGTAACACTATACACACCAAACTTGGTGTACATGTTGAAAAAACATTGAGGAACTTAAATTGTGAATGGGTTTTGGATAGCTTGGATGGTTTTGTCGTGGTGATTTTTTTAAATGACAATAAAGATGGAATTATTAATTTTCCTGCATTTTTAAATTCCAAACACTTCAAAACCTTTTTTCATACAGAAAAAAAGTCATTCTGAGTAAATATGCATAGTTTCATGACTTTACAACACTGTATGGATAACAGAAAATTAAAAAACTGTCAGGCATCTCATATCACTCTGTCCCTCTGTTTGAGTGAGTGTGCTTAGACTTCCATTGTCTGAGAGAAATAGCGCCCCTACAGGTGCAGTTACCGGACTTAAAAAGGGAGGAGACTGTCTTTTGGTTTCACTTTTAAATCGGTTAAAATACAAATAAATACTTGGATTTAATTCACACTGACAAGCTAAACCAACATATATGATAATTATCAGGTCAGGGCTCATCAATAATGGATGTGTGGTCAGTGATATGTGAGAAACACGAGAGATGAATCACCGCTCTGAGCAGGAGCGTGTGGAATGATGAGCTCAGAAAAAAACGAGTTTATTCTTGTTTTATAGCTATTAAAAATAAATTATTGCAGCGATATCACACAATTCACCAATTAGAACACACCAAGAGCTAAATTAAGATGTTTTTGAACTGTTTGTGTGAAAATGAAATATTCGCGGCTGCCTATCTGAAATCACTGCCTCCGATCAGCCCGCACAGTGTCACAAGTTCAAAACTAACGACTTTATTCTTGTTTAAGAGCTTTTTAAAATAAATTATTGCCATAAATGCACACAATACATCCATTATAACATAACACGAGCTAAATATAGGTGTTTGTGACCCGTTTAAGTGCGCAAGACTATTTGAAAGCGCGACTGGCAGAATAACATTGATCTCTCGAGCTGCAGGATTCTGCCTTTCATCGTAAGAACGAACACATCACGGAAGATTATTTCAAAATACATAAATAGCTTGGCTAATATAAACGAAAACAGCCACGTGAACATAAACTGTTGAGAAATAAATCTGAAGT
The DNA here is from genome assembly GCF_003368295.1 of Carassius auratus. NCBI lineage: Eukaryota > Metazoa > Chordata > Actinopteri > Cypriniformes > Cyprinidae > Carassius > Carassius auratus. Next base: position 3,838 of record NW_020524660.1, read on the forward strand.
GGATCTACTGGATTTTAATATTAAGTGACCGCATATACCAGCTGCTTCTGTCTTCAATTTTAATCTATATAAAAAATTAAACTCATTCATCTTGGCTGCTTTTTTAATGTGTGTACGTATTTATTTATTATTTTGCTCTAACAAGACTTAATCTATATTTAATTAAATCAAATACATTTTATTTTACATTTGATTTGTCCATTTCTGCATCTAAACGCCTAAAAACCTAAAACATGCTCTATTATACTATTGTTAGCAATTTCTTTATCGTCCAATTTATCTGGTGTACACGCTTTTATTTTCATAATAAACTTGTTTGTTAGATTATACACAGTTATAGTGGTCTATAATAAATATTGACAGGTTTTATTCAAGCTGTTTAGAATGATTGCCGTAGGCTAATTTTTTTAAATGTAAATCCAAAAATAAATGAATAAATAAATAAAAAATAAAAAAACATTGGAAAAGAATAACTGTTGTACTTTTTTATACATTTTGTATAATTTCATAGTTTATGTATTATAGTTATAAGAACAAATACATTTAGCCACTCACATAGAAATCTTAGGCCTTATCCTTTTCTGACAGTTTTAGGGATTTTTAAAAATCCTAAAAAACCTTATTTGTGCTGCAAATAATAATTTCAAACAAATTTGATACTGACCTCTGACATCCTGTGACATGATATTTATTTGATTTTATATAATCTCATGGATGTAACTCTAAATCAGTTCAGCTCACAGATGAAGACTAAGCTCTAATGCAAGCAGAACTTTCACAAATGCTTGTAGGTCAATAAAATCATTACAAAACACTTACAAATCATTTAAGGGGTTTTATAACACTGTAAAATAATGTCTAATTTGTTAAAATTAGCAAATGCATTGAAAACACTTTATAATAACTGCACTCATTAGTAAATAGTCAGTTCATGCTTCATAAAGCCTTGTCCCAATATTAATAGTCAGTAGTAAGCAGTTTATAAATACAGCTATAAATAGCTCATTTATTAAAAAGGAGAGTAAAGAGTCAGTTATCTTCCTATGAAAAATAAAAAAAATAAAAATAAACAAACAACAACACAGATTGATACAGAACTCAGAAATGTTATTGTGTATTTATGATAAAATCAGCCTGTAAATGAATTCATACTCCTCCAAGAAGACACAAGTAGTTCACACCAAACTTTTTTAACATGAAGCCATACACTGAAGATGTTAAATTTCGAATGGGTTTAGGATACCTTAAATGGTGTGGCCATAGAGATTTATTAAAGTAACATAAAAAAATACAATAGTTATTTTACTATATCTTTAAAATTTTTAATTCCAACTCTTCATAATTTTTTTATATGTAGAAGTCATCATTTGAAGGAAGCACAGTAAGTTTCATAGCTTTATCATTTTCAAGAGCCAGCATAAAATTAAAACTATCATAACATATAAATCAAGCTTGCAATTCTTAGTACCAATAATGGCCACCAGATGGAGCTATATGATCACTTTTAAATAATTATTGTAGAAACAAGTATGATTTAAATCATTTATAGAAATCTTTCAAAGAAAAATAATATGAATTTTATGTATTTTACTGATAAAATGACCCTCACTTTATTAGAATAACAAGCTGAAGTATTGTGAACTGTATATTAAGAAATAATTATTTACAGGCTTTATGGACAGATACATTTTGAGTGACTCTTGAAGGATCAGCACCACATCCTCTTTTACCAATGTTTAAAGAATGTATCTTACAGAACAGGTGCGGATGAATTTTGAATGGCTTGAATGGTTTTGTCGTGGTGATTTTTTTAAATAACAGTAAAAAAGTAACCAGTAAATGTCTTTTATTTTTTTAAGTGCAGCTTCTAAACACTTCAAAAAAATTTACACATAGAAGACAAGTCATTCTGAGGAAATATGCAAAGTTTCATGACTATACAACACTATATGGATGATAGAAAATTAAAAAACTATCATACATCTGATGTCACTCTGTCCCTCTGTCACTGTGGGTAATGTGTGTGTGTGTGTGTGTGTGTGGGTGTGTTAAGTGAATTAGGTGTGAAACTATCAGGGAGCATTTAGTCTCCAGTGCCAACATTTTACAGAACTGCCACTTTCCTGGAGTCTCAGAATTACAATGTTTCAGGTTCTGAGAAATCAAAGATTCCAAAAAATGATTTAATTAGAATACCATGAAGTATTGTGAAATACTATATATTAAGACTTTATATGTAGGCTTTATGAACAGATTAGAGTGACTCGTGAAGGACCAGCACCACCTCCTCTTGTCCGATGGTTTGAGGAATATATTTTCCTGAATCTGGGATTAAGATTTAGGAGCTCATTTTTATTCCACCTCCTTTCCTGAAAGTCTGTCTTGCAGAATTGACTAAAAATTAATCTTCACATTAATTTCTAATTATTTTGCAATTATTTTTATCAGTTCTTCTTGACCTGTTTTTTTTTTTTTTCTTCTTCTTTTCTGACCTCATGACCCAGTCAGCATTTTTGTACAATGGTCAAGTCTTAACTTATCCATTTCTGTATTGCATTTGTGTTTGATATTTCTCATGGGTATATCATAATTTTCGACTTTGAGTTAAAACAGTTTGAGTTAAAACTCTTTTTTAGCGCATTTCATCTGTAAAAGAAAACATGCCTAATAATTCTGCACATGAATATAAGGAGTTTTTCTCTTCCAGCTTTCCTGGACTATTGTATAGCACTCATAAATGATTAAATAAAAAATAATGGTAGTTATTAAGATTGATATGGTTTGGAATTGGTAAATTGTGCTTGGAAAAAAATCACAATAAAACAATATTGTAATGTTTAAGTTTGGAATATTAACTGACATGAATGAATGCTATATAAATATTGTTCATGTTAACATAATGTTTATAAATGAAATCTTATTGTAAAGTGTTACTAAATATATATATATATATATATATATATATATATATATATATATATATGTATATTGTTCTGTGAATGTGATTTTAAAGTCTAGATGATTCGGATTAACCCTTTAACTGCCGTATCCTTTAAAACCTCACTGCCAGAGGGATATTGTGAATGCATGTGCCCACTGGGCACAGTTTACCTGATGCCACCGGGGTGGCGATGGCATTGGTGGCTTGAGCCCGCCATCGCTGCTTGCAGCTATATTTATTATTATTATTATTATTATTATTAGGGCTCAAGCCCGAAGGGGCGAAGAGCCCTATTGTTCTTCTAAGGATTATTCTTGTTATTATTATTATTATTATTTTTATTTTTTATTAAACCTTCCGGGGGTTTTTGGGGGCCTTAACATGCTCAAAAACTCTTGAAAATTGGCACACACATTGGAATCTGCGGCCATCAGGACGCCGCAGAGGCTGGGACCCGGGCGTGGCACAGGGGCTCTACAGCGCCCCCTGGAACACAGTCAGAAATCTTGAACCATAGCTCACACACACTTGCATGTATTTATATGAAACTCAGTAGACTTATAGATCTCATTGAGCTGAACAACTTTCACACTTTATGTCATAGGCTCCGCCCAACAGGAAATCAGCTATTCAGGGCTGTTTAAAAAAAAGCATGCTCTGGAATTTGAAATACTCCTCTGAGGTTTTCAACCCGTTCGCCACGAAACTCGGTGAACATGATCTCAAGACATTGAGGATGAAAAATTGCGAGGGGATTTTTGATATCTCGAACGGTTTGCCCGTGGCGAGGCGTGGAACTTATGGCGAGAAATGAGAAACAGGAAATGTCTAATAACATCTACATACATTTCCTGAATTTGATCAAACTTCATGGATTTGTTCGTTGTATGATACCGATTGTATATATGTGACTATTAAGAGTCAACGTTATAGCGCCACCAACTGGCAGCAGGAAGTGTGTCATTTTCCAAATGCTTTGAATTCAGCATCTTATTTTTACTCGATTTGCTTAAAACTTCATCAGAATAATGACAAAACACGGCCGATGAAAATCTGTTGTGGGGATATTGATATCTGATATAGTGTTGCCATGGCAACGTGTCAAACTTGAATATTCTGTTATGGTGATTTTGAGGCAGATAACAACCTCAGATTTACATGAAACTCAAAACACATATCAGTATTAGTGATAGCTAGACAATGGCAAAAGCTTTTAAAAGGGCGTGAATGAGGCACTCTATAGCGCCACCTTTTGTCAAAAGTGGGGGGGTTAGTTTTAGCTACAGACACCAAACTTGGTACATAAATTGTTCTTATCAATACGGACAACTTTCTAATTCACAGTTATCAGCTACGACCAACAGGAAGTCGGCTATTTTGATTTTAATGTGTATTTTTTGAGATTTTACAGTTGTGAATTAATGAATACTCCTCACAGGGGAAGTACACTATACACACCAAACTTTGTCTACATGAAGAAAAAACATCGAGGAACTTAAATTGCGAACAGATTTTGGTTAGCTTGAACGGTTTTGTCGTGGTGATTTTTTGAAATGACAGTAAAAAAGGGAAACATTAATTGTCTTGTATTTTTAAATTGCAGCTTCCAAACACTTCAAAGCATTTTTTCATACAGATATCAAATCATTCTGAGGAAATATGCATAGTTTCACGACTTTACAACACTGTATGGGTAAAAGAAAATGTGAAAACTGTCAGACTTCTCAACTGACATGATCTCACTCTGGCCACTCTGTCTGTGTGAGGAAAGGGAGGGGGAGAGGGAGAGGGAGTGTGAGGGGGTTGGTGACTGTGAATTTTTGGTGACTGACAGTGTGTGTGGACTGTAGGGAGGGGCTGTCTGGCAGAGAGAGAGAGAGAGAGAGAGAGAGAGACCTTATCATCCCTTTAATAATCAGGAAAAAAATATCTGTATTTTAAATTGTTATTGTTTTTGTTGTTGCTAATGGTGGCGTTTTTTTCCTTTCATTACAGGTTAAGAAATCTCTTAGGCCTTATCCTTTTCTGGCAGTTTTAGGGATTTAAAAACATCCTAAGAATCCTTATTTATGCTGCAAATAATAATTTAAAACTCATTTGATACTGACCTATGACAAACTGTGACGTGACATGACATTTATTAATCTCATGGATGTAACAGTAAAACTCTTAAACTGACAGATAAAGCTGCAATGCAAGCAAAACTATTTCACAAATGCTTATAGGTTATTAAAATCATTACAAAACACTAATAAATTATTTAAGGATTTGGTAACACTGTAAAATAATGTCTAATTTGTTAACATTAGTAAATGCATTGGTAACACTTTATAATAATGGCACTCATTAGCTAAGCATTAGTAAATAGTTCATGATTATAAAGCCTTTTCGCTTAATAATAGTCATTATAAAGCAGTAATACATCTATAAATAAATTGTTCTTGGTTTAAAAGCACATATATTACAAAGGAGTTTAAAGTCTCAGTTGTCTCATAAAATAAATAAATAAATAAACACAACCCAGTTTGATTCAGAATTCAGAAATATTTATTTCAAGATGCAATAAAAGGAAACTGTACACTTAAATAGCTTTTGAGCGATTCTTGAAGGACTAGCATCACCACTTCTTGTACGATGGTTTGAGGAATATATCTTCCAGATAGTACCGCCGCTCCCTATATGCAGAGTATGCAGTATTCGCAGGGCACCAAATCCCAGAAGGGGCACCATCCCAGTTGCTCAAAAAAAAAAGAAAAAAAAGAAAAAAAACATGCGCCATTCTCCCATCCGCGCTCGTGACAGATCACACCACATGTTTGCGGCTGAATGTTCGTAATTGATGGATGGACATCTATGCCTGGGTATAGGACATCAGCAATCCGGCACAGAGAAAAGAAAACTAAAGAAAGAAAAAAAAAACAGGCATAAAGCTGTCTTGACATTGGACATTCGAGAGTCTCAAATTTAGGGACGGTCTCTAAAGTTACATGTGATATTGTTATACACTTTTCTAACGTCAGTAGCATTTGAAGAGAATGACTTACAAAAACAATTGTAATTGTTCATCTAGGTGACAGCTATAATGCACAATTAATTTGAATGTTTGATATTTATTACAACAAACTGTAAGTCATATGTAAATTATGCTACTATTTCACATGGGCTCAAATGCAAATTTGAAGCTCAATAGCATTTGAGAAGAAAGACTTGCAGTCACAAAACAATTGTAATGTGTTCATATAGGTGATGGCTATAATGCACACCTTAGAAATTTTTTATAAATATAAAAATAATGTGTTACTAAAGTTATATATATTGTTCTGTGTATGTGATTTCAAAGTCTAGATTGGTCGGATTAACCCTTTAACTGCCGCATCCCTTAAAATTGTATTGTCAGAGGGTTACTGTAAATGCTTATGCCCGCTGGGCACAGTTTTCCTGATGCCACCGGGGTAGCGTTGCATTGATGGCTTGAGCCCGACATCGCTGCTTGCAGCTATATTTATTATTATTCTTCTCCAAAATGAATCGCATTTTTGAGGGCCTAAACATGCTCGAAAAGTCATGAAACTTTGCACACACCTCAGAACTGGCGAAAATTTACGTCTGATATGGGTTTCAGAAGTGGGTGTGGCAAAATGGCTCAACAGCGCCACCTATACACGTTCAACGGTGTGCGCCTCGAGCTACGTTTCATGTACATGTATGAAAATCGGTATACACAAGTAACTCTCCAATACCTACAAAAAAGTCTCTTGGAGCAAAATCCGAAACCCAACAGGAAGTCGGTTATTACTAATATTATGAGCAAATTTTGTGTCATTTTTGTCATTTCCATGCGTTGTATTTTAACGAACTCCTCCTAGAGATTCATTCAGATCAACACCAAATTTGGTATGCCTAATCTGAAGGCCTTTGCGATGTTAAATTGCGAAGCTTTTGAGTTTTCGTTAATGGGCGTGTCCGTGGCGGCCTGGCGAATTTCGATGATTCGCCATGAAACAGGAAGTTGCTATAACTCAGACATACAATGACCAATCTGCCCCAAACTTCACATGTTTGATGAGACTCCTGACCTGAACAGATTGACATGCCCATATTCAGTTATAGTCATAGCGCCACCTATTGGCAACAGGAAGTGACATATTTTACACTGCGATGAACTACTCCTAGAAATTTTATGACATCAATGTATTTTTTGTGGTCAGTCTAATCTAAAGCCCTGTGCGATGTTAAGTTGTGAAGATCTTGAGTTTTCGTCAAAAGGCGTGTCCATGGCGCCGTCACGAAGTTCTATGTCTCGCCATGGGAATAAAAGATGTTATAACTCAGGCATAAAATGTCCGATCTTCCCCAAACTTCACATGTGTGATAAGAGTCCTGGCCTAAACACATCTGAAGGCCAAAATTCCATCAGGTGTGGCAAAATGGCTCGATAGCGCCACCTATACACTTTCAACAGAGTGCGCCTCGAGCTATGTTTCACGTACATGTACAAAAATTGGTACACACATGTAACACACCAATACCTACAAAAAAGTCTCTTGGTACGAAATCCGAATCCCAACAGGAAGTCGGTTATTTAGAATTTTCTCTGCAATATTGGCGTTGTTTTTGCCATTTTCAGGGGTTGTACTTTAACAAACTCCTCCTAGAGATTTATTCAGATCAACACCAAACCTGGTCAGTGTAATCTTAAGCCCTTTGCGATGTTAAATTGCGAAGATCTTTAGATTTCGTTAAAGGGCGTGTCCATGGTGGCCTGACAAATTTCGATGTTTCGCCATGAAAAAGGAAGTTGCTGTAACTCAGACATACAATGTCCAATCTGCCCCAAACTTCACATGTTAGATAAAACTTCTGCCCTTAACAGATCTACATGCCCACATTCAGTTATAGTCATAGCGCCACCTATTGGCAACAGGAAGTGACATGTTTTACGCTGCGACAAACTACTCCTATAATTTTTTTGAGATTAACATATATTTTGTGGTCAGTCTAATCTAAAGGCCTGTGCAATGTTAACTTTTGGAGATCTTGAGTTTTTGTTAAAGGGCGTTTCCATGGCGCCATGACAAAATTTGATGTCTTGCCACAGCAAGAGAAGTTGTTGTAACTCAAGCATAAAATGTTTAATCTTCCCCAAACTTCACATGTTCGATAAGAGTCCTGGCCTGAACACATCTGAAGGCCAATATTCCATTATAATGATAGCGCCACCTGCTGGCAACGGTAAGATTGGCACATATATGGGATATACTTTGATATATTCCACTTATATTTAGGACATTAAATGCATATTTCTCAACGTTCACCTTTTTACTAAAGCAACACGATGGCGGTGAGCCCGGGTGCGAGGGCCCGTTCATCGCTGCTTGCAGCTTTAATTATTATTATTATTATTATTATTATTATTATTATTCTTCTTCTCCAAAATGAATCGCATTTTTGAGGGCCTAAACATGCTCGAAAAGTCATGAAACTTTGCACACACCTCAGAACTGGCGAAAATTTACGTCTGATATGGGCTTCAGAAGTGGGTGTGGCAAAATGGCTCAACAGCGCCACCTATACACGTTCAACGGTGTGCGCCTCGAGCTACGTTTCATGTACATGTATGAAAATCGGTATACACATGTAACTCTCCAATACCTACAAAAAAGTCTCTTGGAGCAAAATCCGAAACCCAACAGGAAGTCGGTTATTACTAATATTATGAGCAAATTTTGTGTCATTTATGTCATTTCCATGCGTTGTATTTTAACGAACTCCTCCTAGAGATTCATTCAGATCAACACCAAATTTGGTATGCCTAATCTGAAGGCCTTTGCGATGTTAAATTGCGAATCTTTTGAGTTTTCGTTAATGGGCGTGTCCGTGGCGGCCTGGCGAATTTCGATGATTCGCCATGAAACAGGCAGTTGCTATAACTCAGACATACAATTACCAATCTGCCCCAAACTTCACATGTTTGATGAGACTCCTGACCTGAACAGATTGACATGCCCATATTCAGTTATAGTCATAGCGCCACCTACTGGCAACAGGAAGTGACATATTTTACACTGCAATGAACTACTCCTAGAAATTTTATGACATCAATGTATTTTTTGTGGTCAGTCTAATCTAAAGGCCTGTGCGATGTTAAGTTGTGAAGATCTTGAGTTTTCGTTTAAAGGCGTGTCCATGGCGCCGTCACGAAGTTCGATGTCTCGCCATGGGAATAAAAGATGTTATAACTCAGGCATAAAATGTCCGATCTTCCCCAAACTGCACATGTGTGATAAGAGTCCTGGCCTGAACACATCTGAAGGCCAAGATTCCATCAGGTGTGGCAAAATGGCTCGATAGCGCCACCTATACACTTTCAACAGAGTGTGCCTCGAGCTATGTTTCACGTACATGTACAAAAATCGGTATACACATGTAACACACCAATACCTACAAAAAAGTATCTTGGTACGAAATCCGAATCCCAACAGGAAGTCGGTTATTTAGAATTTTCTCTGCAAAATTGGCGTTGTTTCTGCCATTTTCAGGGGTTGTACTTTAACGAACTCCTCCTAGAGATTTATTCAGATCAACACCAAACCTGGTCAGTGTAATCTTAAGCCCTTTGCAATGTTAAATTGCGAAGATCTTTAGATTTCGTTAAAGGGCGTGTCCATGGTGGCCTGACAAATTTCGATGTTTCGCCATGAAAAAGGAAGTTGCTGTAACTCAGACATACAATGTCCAATCTGCCCCAAACTTCACATGTTAGATAAAACTTCTGCCCTTAACAGATCTACATGCCCACATTCAGTTATAGTCATAGCGCCACCTATTGGCAACAGGAAGTGACATGTTTTACGCTGCAACAAACTACTCCTATAATTATTTTGAGATTAACATATATTTTGTGGTCAGTCTAATCTAAAGGTCTGTGCAATGTTAACTTTTGGAGATCTTGAGTTTTTGTTAAAGGGCGTTTCCATGGCGCCATGACAAAATTTGATGTCTTGCCACAGCAAGAGAAGTTGTTGTAACTCAAGCATAAAATGTTCAATCTTCCCCAAACTTCACATGTTTGATAAGAGTCCTGGCCTGAACACCTCTGAAGGCCAATATTCCATTATAATGATAGCGCCACCTGCTGGCAACGGTAAGATTGGCACATATATGGGATATACTTTGATATATTCCACTTATATTTAGGACATTAAATGCATATTTCTCAACGTTCACCTTTTTACTAAAGCCACACGATGGCGGTGAGCCCGGGTGCGAGGGCCCGTTCATCGCTGCTTGCAGCTTTAATTAGGGCTCAAGCCCAAAGGGCGAGAGGCCTATTGTTTTCCTTAGGATTATTAGGGCCCGAGCACCGATGGTGTGAGGACCCTCTTGTATCTGCTTTGTTTATTATTATTATTATTATTATTATTATTATTCTTCTTCTTCTTCTTCTTCTTCTCCCGAATGAATCGCATTTTTGAGGGCTTTAACATGCTCAAAAAGTCATGAAACTTTGCACACGCGTCAAACCTGGTGAAAATTTTCGTCTGATATAGGATTCAGAAGAGGGTGTGGCAAAATGGCTCGACAGCGCCACCTATACTAAGAAAATCAACAGCCTTCCAGCTAAGTTTCACGTACATGCACGAAAATTGGCACACATATGTAACACATCAATACCTACAAAAAAGACTCTTGGACCAAAATTCTAAACCCAACAGGAAGTCGGTTATTTTTAATATTATGAGCAAATTTTGTGTAATTTTGGTAATTTCCATGTGTTGTATTTTAACGAACTCCTCCTAGAGATTTCTTCAAATCAACACCAAATTTGGTATGCCTAATCTAAAGGCCTTTGCGACATTAAATTGCGAAGATCTTGAGTTTTCGTTGAAGGGCGTGTCCGTGGCGGCCTGGCGAATTTCGATGATTCGCCATGAAAAATGAAGTTGCTATAACTCACACATACAATGTCCAATCTGCCCCAAACTTCACATGTTTGATGAAACTCTGAACCTGAACAGATTGACATGCCCATATTCAGTTATAGTCATAGCGCCACCTATTGGCAACAGGAAGTGTCATATTTTACGCTGTGACGAACTACTCCTAGAAATTTTTTGACATCAATGTCTTTTTTGTGGTCAGTCTAATTTAAAGGCCTGTGCGATGTTCAGTTGTGAAGATCTTGAGTTTTCGTTAAAAGGCGTGTCCACGGCACCATGGCGAAGTTCGATGTCTCGCCATGTGAATAAAAGATGTTATAACTCAGGCATAAAATGTCCGATCTTCCCCAAACTTCACATGTGTGATAATAGTCCTGACCTGAACAGATCTGCAGGCCAATATTCCACCGGGTGTGGCAGAATGGCTCGATAGCGCCACCTATACACTTTCAACGGAGTGTGCCTCGAGCTATGTTTCACTTACATGTACAAAAATTGGTACACACATGTAACTCACCAATATCTACAAAAAAGTCTCTTGGTACGAAATCCGAATCCCAACAGGAAGTCGGTTATTTTGAATTTTCCCTGCAAAATTGGTGTTGTTTTTGCCATTTTCAGGGGTTGTACTTTAACGAACTCCTCCTAGAGATTTATTCAGATCAACACCAAACTTGGTCAGTGTAATCTAAAGCCATTTGCGATGTTAAATTGCGAAGGACTTGAGGTTTCGTTAAAGGGCGTGTCCATGGCGGCCTGACAAATTTCGATGTTTCGCCATGAAAAAGGAAGTTGCTGTAACTCAGACATACAATGTCCAATCTGCCCCAAACTTCACATGTTGGATAAGACTCTTGACCTGAACAGATCTACATGCCCATATTCAGTTATAGTCATAGCGCCACCTATTGGCAACAGGAAGTGACATATTTTACACTGTGACAGACTATTTCTAGAAATTTTATGACATCAATGTCTTTTTTGTGGTCAGTCTAATCTAAAGACCTGTGTGATGTTTAGTTGTGGAGATCTTGAGTTTTTGTTAAAAGGCGTGTCCATGGCGCCGTGACGATGTTCGATGTCTCGTCATGGGAATAAAAGATGTTATAACTCAGGCATAAAGTGTCCGATCTTGCCCAAACTTCACATGTGTGATAAGGGTCATGGCCTGAACAGATCTGAAGGCCAATATTCCATTGGGTGTGGCAAAATGGCTCGATAGCGCCACCTATACACTTTCAACGGAGTGCGTATTCACTTTCAACGGAGTGCGCCTCGAGCTATGTTTCATGTACATGTACAGAACTCGGTACACACATGTAACACACCAATATCTACGAAAAAGTCTCTAGGTACAAAATCCGAATCCCAACAGGAAGTCAGTTATTTAGAATTTTCTCTGCAAAATTGGTGTTGTTTTTGCCATTTTCAGGGGTTGTACTTTAACGAACTCCTCCTAGCGATTTTTTCAGATCAACACCAAACTTGGTCAGTGTAATCTAAAGGCCTTTGCGATGTTAAATTGCGAAGATCTTGAGGTTTCGTTGAAGGGTGTGTCCGTGGCGGCCTGGCGAATTTCGATGTTTCGCCATGAAAAGGAAGTTGCTGTAACTCAGACATACAATGTCCAATCTGCCCCAAACTTCACATGTTAGATAAGACTCCAAACCTGAACAGATTGACATGCCCATATTCAGTTATAGTCATAGCGCCACCTATTGGCAACAGGAAGTGACATATTTTACACTGCGACGAACTACTCCTAGAATTTTTATGACATCAATGTCTTTTTTGTGGTCAGTCTAATCTAAAGGCCTGTGCGATGTTAAATTGTGGAGATCTTGAGTTTTTGTTAAAAGGCGTGTCCATGGCGCTGTGACAAAGTTCAATGTTTCACCATGGGAATAAAAGTTGTTGTAACTATGGCATGAAATATTTGATCTTCCCCAAACTTTCACATGTGTGATAAGAGTCTTTAGAACACATCTGAAGACCAATAGCCCATGACCATCTGTAATCTATATAGTGCCACCTGCTGGTGACAGGAAATGTCTTGTTTTACACTTACTTAAACATGCAGTGTCCATTCTGCACCAAACCTAACATATTTGGAAAGAGTAATGGCCTGAAGACGTTTAAAGGCCAATATTCAGTTATAAGCATAGCACCATCTGTTGTCAACAAGAAGTTGCATGTTTCATATGAAAACATGCAATGTCCAATCTGCCTAAAAGTTCTTGTTCTTGAGTGCTGGTCTGAAGATATCATTTAATCATGCAATGTCCAAACTGCAATGAACTTCAGACACTTTATAAGAGTCCTTGCCTGAAGACTGAGTGCTGTTCTGAAGATATTAAAAGGCCACTTTTTAATAATCATATTTCCATCCGCTTGCAACAGGATATGCCATGTTTTATACTCATTCAATCATGCAATGTCTAATCTGCATTGAACTTCAGACACTTTATATGAGTCCTGGCCTGAAGACATATGTCTATACTCTGTTATAGTCATACTGTCAACAGCTGGCATCAACTTTGCCACATATAAATAACTTTGATTATTTTTATCCTATATTTAGCATGTTTAATGCATAATAGTATTGTTTTTAAGACTGTCAACAGCTGGCATCGACTTTGGCACATATAAATAACTTTGATTTTTTTTTATCCTATATTTAGCATGTTTAATGCATAATAGTATTGTTTTTAAGACATGTTTGTGTTATTAATCGTATACAAATATTGTTGGATTGTTTGTAGTTGCTCCAAAAAGCTGCAGCACTGTAGGGAATTGAACCCCATCCCAGTAAACCAGGAGTACCATTACCAGTGTCTTTTGCTTTTTGAAACTACATATATGGTAAAGCAAAACCTGCATCAGCAACAACATTTTTTTTTAATGAAATTAAGGCTCAAAGGCAATAATTTAGGAGCACAATTTAGATTAAAGTTAGAGTTTAATTAACTGGTAAATATAAAAAATAATACCTCTGATCATTGTATCAAATGTCATTACATTTTAGTCATGTTTAAGTGTAATTTAAAAAAGGTTATTATCTGTCAATGTTTTGAAAATAAGTAATTTATGTGCTATTTCTTCATAATTTTAACAGACATAAGATTTAAGTTGTGAAGTGTTCTTTGTTCCCAATGGTGTACAAAATTAATGGGTGAATGTCTGTTTCAGCAAAATTTAAACGTGAGAATAATACATTTGTAGCAGAGTAACTACAACAAAAATATGAATAAACTATTTATGTACAATGTTATATTTCACTGTTCATGTTGATCTGATTGTACTAACAATTTTTAAGACAAGTTGTTTGGAACACTGGTACAACAAATTAATTTCCATCAATCATATAATTACTGATATATTTTGTTTACGTACTGTATATAACTATGATTAGTGCAAATGTAAATTAATTATGATAAAACAAATATGAACACAAATTAAAAATGTAAATGTTGTTGCAATGCAGGAAAAGAAACCATTATTTTGAAAGTCACAGTTTTACTACAAGAATGTAAATTCTCTTTCCATTTATTTTGTCAAGCAAATTTCTTTAAGATGTTACACTTGAATATCTACCTTGCAGTAAACACTCACTGCAATACAGCAATATTTGGCTCAGTAGAGATAAAGTATCCACAAGGATTCTCATTGAACCTCTAGCTTATTTGCCAAACAAAGCTGAACAGTTACAACCACAGTTACAACCTACAATTGTCCAGAAAATTTGTTTAAGATGTTACACTTGAATATCTACCTTGCAGTAAACACTCACTGCAATACAGCAATATTTGGCTCAGTAGAGATAAAGTATCCACAAGGATTCTCATTGAACCTCTAGCTTATTTGCCAAACAAAGCTGAACAGTTACAACCACAGTTACAACCTACAATTGTCCAGAAAATTTGTTTAAGATGTTACACTTGAATATCTACCTTGCAGTAAACACTCACTGCAATACAGCAATATTTGGCTCAGTAGAGATAAAGTATCCACAAGGATTCTCATTGAACCTCTAACTTATTTGCCAAACAAAGCTGAACAGTTACAACTACAGTTACAACCTACAAATGTCCAGATGCTTCTTCATTACTGTTAACAGTATTACATGTAAAAGAACAAAAAATACCCTCATGGTCACTGAAATACGTTGGTAACACTGTTGTTTTTATGGTATAATGTGTTGTTTTTACATATACATGATCAAATAATGTGCCCTTTTCTGTTGTGGTTTGTGTGACATGTTGAACATAGACTCTGTTTGTTATAAACTTGGAAATTGTTGAAGAGTTTAAAAACACAGGTACAAAAAAATTATTTCTGCCAATCATATAATTACTGATATATTTTGTTTACCTACTGTATATAACTATGATATTAGTGCAAATGTAATTTAATTATGATAAAACAAATATGAACACAAATTAAAAATGTAAATGTTGTTACAATGCAGGAAAAGAAACCATTATTTTGAAAGTCACAGTTTTACTACAAGAATGTATATTCTCTTTCCATTTATTTTGTCAAGCAAATTTGTTTAAGATGTTACACTTGAATATCTACCTTGCAGTAAACACTCACTGCAATACAGCAATATTTGGCTCAGTAGAGATAAAGTATCCACAAGGATTCTCATTGAACCTCTAACTTATTTGCCAAACAAAGCTGAACAGTTACAACCACAGTTACAACCTACAAATGTCCAGATGCTTCTTCATTACTGTTAACAGTATTACATGTAAAAGAACAAAAAATACCCTCATGGTCACTGAAATACGTTGGTAACACTGTTGTTTTTATGGTATAATGTGTTGTTTTTACATATACATGATCAATTAATGTGCCCTTTTCTGTTGTGGTTTGTGTGACATGTTGAACATAGCCTCTGTTTGTTATAAACTTGCAGATTGTTGAAGAGTTTAAAATATTATCATTGAAATCTCCAATGACAGCAATTGTATTGCTAAGGGGTTCTAGAAAATTAAACAATTTGTCTAGATTTCCTTTAAACAAAGAAATAGGATATGAAGGTGGCCGATAAATAACTGCTATTAGTATATTGTGTGCTGTGTAGTTGCAAACTAAACATTCTAAATTTACATTTGGTACCTGGACAACATTACATGCCAAACTGTTTGAGGTATACATGCCAACACCACCATGTTGTTGAGCTTGTAATTCAGTTAATGTTGGGTTACTGCTACTGTAAGATAAACTTCGTGGTTGACTATGAAAACTGTAACCATTGATATGTATAGTTTCTAATGAGATATCTGCAGGTAGCCATGTTTCAGTAACAGCAATGCAGTTAGGTTCCAAATGCTGAGTATGCAAAACCAAATCTGTTAAATGGTGTCTCAAATTTTGCACATTCATCAAAAATACACTGAATGTTTGCGTTTTCAATTTGAGCCATGGTATATTTCTAACAGAAAATCTAGGCATGCTTTGAATTGCATCCTTAATGCTGTCTTTACAATATATAGCCTTCTCCTCAAAATCTTGAATAATCAAACCAGATAAACTTTTAACACGACTTAAAGCCACATATGCCTGTCCAGGTGCAAATACCTTTTTAAGAGACACTACAGCTTTATCAACAGTAATTCCTTGTACTTTATGTACTGTACAAGCCCAAGCAAGTTTTAGTGGAAACTGTCGTCGCAATCCCCCTTTACTATGTACTCTTTCCTCTTCCGGTTTTATACCTGTAGAACCCATTTCAGCTGCTGAAGCATATGCATAACATTTTCTCCTTTGTACACCAACTTGATTGTCATCAAATTTGACATACACTGTTTGAGGGAACTTGTGTTCACTGTTAAGAAAAACTATGTTTGTTACTGTGCCACACACACCATTGACCAGACCATCAATTACATCTACATTTTTACACAACATTACACGAGCACCTTTCCCTAAGAGCAGTGTTTCTTCTAGACAAGTATTATATGTCTTTGCATGATGACCACTTTTCAATTCAAGTTTCCCTGTCTTGTTATTATGTACAAAATCTTGAGCATTTATCTGAACATATTCAGGGCAAGTTTTAAATAGTTGCTGCACATTATGCTCATTTACTTGTTTGTTAGTGGGAAATATATGTAAAGCTGGGCTGACTTCACCGGTTTCACATTTTTTCAATAAATCAATGTCACAGTTTAACATTGGAGTCTTTTTTGTGCGAATTCGTAATCTATTTAATAACTCTGCAAACGTATTATCTTTTTGCCTAACTATTGTTTTTAATTCTACAACTGAAAACAGAGTAGACCATAGGTTAATACCTAGTATGTCGTCATTATACAGGGGTTTCCCTTTAACTGGAGGCAACTGAAAAAAGTCTCCAACAGCAATTATACTTACATTTCCAAAAGGAGAAAAGTCACAAGTTTGCTTAATCTGTCTTAGCCTACCATGTATATACGCTAATAGATTGTGATCAACCATGGATATTTCATCAATTATCAAAATTTGCAGATCACTATATTTAGCACGCAAACAATTGAGCTTTTCTTCACTCAAAGGTATATATGGTAAGCGAACATCTTTTCCAATGCTAAGTGTGTTATGGATTGTAGTTGTATTAAGATTATAGGCAGCAATTCCCGTGGGAGCAGCTAGCAAAACACAAGTATTGTCAGGATGACGACACACTGTTGATAGCAACCTCATTGCTTCGTATTGTATAGCTTTAATTAAATGGCTTTTTCCTGTCCCTGCACCACCAGTAATAAATATATGTAACGGATTTGGGTTTTTCCCTATTATCTTATCTAAGCACCATTGACGAATCTGATAAAAAATTGATAACTGTGTATCATTCAAAGATCTAATTAAGGCCAAACCATCACTTCTACACATTATATTATTTTTTTTTTCCAAATGTGCAACTTGTTCATTACTTGTTGTTAAATCTGGAATATTCTCATCTTGTTCATCCACTTGATGTTTTTTGTCTTTCATTTCCTCTGCACAAATTAAACGCTCTAACTCCTGCTCTGGACACAGGTCACACCAGCCATCTTCTATTGGACTATTATTGTCAATTGCATCTTGGATATTATTTATTTCATCTGCCTCCATTTCAAACTTCTTTCTATTTAAATCAACAACTGACTTGACTGAATATCTAGAGCCATCACTAAATGTTACATGACCATTTTTGTAAAATTGTTCAAATGTTTCAGAATTATGAGGTTTTAGTTGAATATCTACACGGTATGGTAAAAATAACTGGAGAATGCTTTGATAAAATTGTTCTGGATTTTTTTCCTCAGAAAAGCGCACATAACGGACAACTGCAGGTTTTGTTCGTGTTCTTTTTGTGATAAAACCACAACCATTATTTAATTGAAGAGGATTCTTAGATTTTTCATTTTTACTTAAAACCCGATATTCTGATGCAAATGTTGCCATACACAGATCATTCAAATCATTTGGTCTGTTCTTATAACGATCTACAATACTAGTCATCCACATGTCTTCTGTCGTTAAGTTGTTTGATGATGCTTTTTGCCTCAATACATTTAAAGGTAGACTCATTTTAATGACATTGTCTCCTGTTGGTACGAACACAACTTTCCTCGAACACTCTTTTAGATGCATATTTGTTAATCTATACACAGATTCTTGAGCACATACATCTCTGTTATGCAAATAAACACTTCCAAGGTTTTTCAGTGCATCTTTTGCACTAACATTTCCCTCTTTACGTGCTTCTCTTTGGGCATTACTTAACAACAATCCTATCTCCCTTTCTGACTTTGATATATAAGAAATTATATAGACTACACAGGCGTATGCATCAACAACATACTGGATATCTAAATTTGCATTCCAACATTTTAACAGTGGCTTGCTATATTGATTGACCCAAACCTCATTGATCTGTCTTTTCAGGACAACTTGTGTATTTCGGGTAAAGGATTTATATGCAAGCTCAAAAATTGATTGATTTATACCTAAATGTGTAAACAAATGTTCCACACTGTTATAATTGCAATTCTCATCTGAAAGAGACTTTTTTATGGAGGACAAAATGTCACCTGCCTTTTCTGTGTTCATTTTAAAATCTGTCACATCTTGATTTACACATGCACATTCTTTAATTGTATTATCAATATTATCTACCTGACACTTGCTCTGCTTTTTTGTGTCACTTTTTCCATGACATACAAATGTTCGAGCAGATACTGGCCTGGGAAAATTAAAACGGCAAACAGTATTTTTCTTCTTACATGTCTTGGAATGGCGTTTTGAATGCTGCTGCACAGATGTAACAGTGTCCAACAAAGAATCATCCTGTGATGGTAATTCACATGTTACATATTTATCAATAAACTGAATTACCTCTTCATCTGTGTTTTTATCAATTATTGGGGCATTCTCAATCCAAAACAGGCAATGGACATGAGGTGAACCACGCTGCTGGAATTCAACACGGTAAAAATAATCCTTAATTTTACCTATTGGTTGGGATGAAGACATAAGTACCTCCCTTAAAAAACAATGCCAACGAAAATCAAACATTCTAGCCGCAGTTACAGGGTTGCGGCGCAGAAGTTCACACCTGTCTGCCCACTGTAATTCTTCAACTGTTTGTGTTCTTCCCTCCTGTTTCAAAATGCTCAAAAGAAGATTGTTCCAGCGCATGTCTGCCGATGAAAATGAACAAAACCAAGTAGGAATACCAAACTGACGAACACAAGCAAGTAGGTCACGTTGTGCTGTCTGCCAAAAAGCTGGTGTACCACGGATAGGTTTAAGAAAACGAAACCCATCATCAAATTCCAAAAGTTTCTTTAAAGATTCCTCATTCATCAAAACATCATTATTAACTTTTTGAGACATACAGCCACTTTTTCCTTTACGCAATGCAATCGATACATTTGACACGACTTGCTCAATTTCAGACATGTACTGAGCAAAAAATATATATTCTACATTTTGTGCAAACCTACCATCTGCATGTAAAATTCGGTTATTAAAATACCTTGACAATGTCAAACGGTTGTCTCGCTTTTCATGGTACGTATTACACCCCTGTGGAAATAACACTGGGAAACATTTGGCTTCATTAGCAAAATCAGAAAGCAATTTAACAGGATTATTCCCTTCTGCTGGCGCCAGATTCAATATATTATCAAAATACTGATCTAGTGCTTCCTGACCAATGTCAACAGGCATGAGACATGTGTCCTGAAACATGCAGTGTTGTTGTCTGTCATGCAAAAGCTCATCTTCACCAACATCTGTAGATGTTTCTTGACTTTCCGCATGTACATCACATTCCTTTTCTAAAACGTCATTATCTTGTTCTCTACAAAACTCATTTAGCCAAACTTCATTAAATTCTATATCTTTATAATGCACATTTATCTCCTTTAAACATTTTAATGCTTGTCTTATGTGCATAGAGTCAACAAACTGATATTTATAATGGCCTTTATACGTTAACTTTCTCTTTAGTTTTACGGGCAACAAAGATCCTTCCATACTAGAAAGAGGCAATAAATTTGAAGTTTGCACAATATTTGCAGGTACGCAGCTTAGAGGTCCATGTACTCCATTTTGCCCTCCTTTGGGTAATGCTAACATTTTCATAAATGGTATATGTAATGCAATCAAATGTTGTTCTAAAGAATTCAAACATGACAGTTCTGGTGGAATTGGATGAACTTTCAAATTGTTTGTCGCACATTCAGGTGGTATTTGTCCTTTGTTAATTTTATTATGACATGTGTAACAAATCCACAGCTTGCCTCTAGGTGTATCCAGCCACTGACATGGCATTACACAGGTCGTATCACATTTGTGCAAATATTCCTCACTTACACATTTTTCAAAATCGAACGTATTGTTTTGTGCTATAATAATATCTATTACAACTTAAAACCTGATGTCGAAATAACAATCTTTGGCAAACACAACACACAAAATCTGGCCCATCTTTTACCAAATCCAGAAAACGCTGCATAACAAATTCAAACTGTTCTTTTTTACTTTTATCTGTTGCCTTTTAAATTTTATACCAGCATTAACACGTTTCTTATGCTCAGGGTTTTCTCGATACTTTCTTGTACTAATAACCTTTACATTCTGCTTATGCAACTGAT
The DNA here is from genome assembly GCF_003368295.1 of Carassius auratus. NCBI lineage: Eukaryota > Metazoa > Chordata > Actinopteri > Cypriniformes > Cyprinidae > Carassius > Carassius auratus. The sequence continues at coordinate 24,852 of NW_020524660.1, forward strand.
TTAATCTGTATTTCCTTTTACTCATTTCCTTAACTTTTGTCCTGTGCAAATCATTTTGCTCATACTTTCTTTTACTCATTTCCTTAACTTTTTTCCTGTGCAAATCATTTTGCTCATACTTTCTTTTACTAATTTCCTTTACTTTTGTCCTGTGCAAATCATTTTGCTCATACTTTCTTTTACTCATTTCCTTAACTTTTTTCCCTGTGCAAATCATTTTGCTCATACTTTCTTTTACTAATTTCCTTTACTTTTGTCCTGTGCAAATCATTTTGCTCATACTTTCTTTTACTAATTTCTTTACTTTTGTCCTGTGCAAATCATTTTGCTCATACTTTCTTTTACTAATTTCCTTTACCTTTTCCCTGTGCAGCACATTTTGCTCATACTTTCTTT
>NW_020524661.1:0-24343 GCF_003368295.1 Carassius auratus
TTATATGTTTCTGAAACATATACATGCATTATTTTCATCCAGTAGAATTTTTTTATTTTATTTGCTACAGTAGGAGAAGCACAATATATAATCATTTTGGTATACAATAAATTACGAGCTTCACAGCGCGCAGACAAAACACGCTCATGTTATTTATTTTTGTCTGAGCCATAAGTATTATGTGCATTTTTTAAATTTCACATCTTGGCGTTTCCATTTTTTTTGTGCAATAATCCCAAAATGTGCATGACAAAATGTGGATGGAAACATAGCTATCGGGATCCAAAACTCGTTCTTCAATATCTTGTTTTGTGTTTCATAAATAATTGCATGCAGGTTTGGAACGACATGAGGTGGATGAGTATCATATTGTTTTATTTTTGGGTGAACTATTCCTCTAACGTTAACAGGAAAGCATTGAGAACACAACACCAAGATCATGGGGTCAATGTGCAAGGAATGCAGAAACTCATTCATAAACCTGCTTTGGATAAAAGCGTCTGCCAAATGCATAAATGTTAGTGTGATAAAAAAAGAATAAGAACCCACAGTGATCCCAACATCTCTGGTCTCTGCAGGTCTACACACAACGAGATGGAGAAGAACAGGTACGTGCATGTAACCCTTGTGGATTATACTCATTATATCCTTACCGAATTAGATTCAGATTAAACTTCGGTAATTAAAAAACTACATGAGCAGGGAATGTGACCAAATGCCTCGTCTGAGTTATTTTGGAGGATAATGCTCAGAGATGAGTAACTCCTAACAATGCATTCAGAGCTGCTTTCATCTGCTCTTTAGAAATATATCCAGGTGAAGAAGGAAAGCACGTCTCCTTGTGTCTCTGCTGTTGTTTCAAATGAGAGTCCAGGGCTGATATTTATAAAGCATTTGTGATGCAGATTTGAATAAATGGGCTGCACGTCTGATGTGAGACCAGCACAGCTGTGTAGTAATGATTCATGTGGTTTTGGCTCTATATATATTAATATACCAAGCTACGTTTTATGTACATGTATGAACATTGGTACACATACGTAAGACACACTATTACCTACAAAAAAGTCTCTTGGTACAATATCCAAAAACCAACAGGAAGTCTGTTATTTAGAATTTCCTGTACGATGTTTGTGCAGTTTATAGGCCACGTGTCACACACAGTGCAGCAAACGACTACACACACACACACCAACAAATTTTGTATATTTTTTTATCATCAAATATCACCAAAGTCAACATAATTTTAGGTTTGTTCTGAACTTACTGGAATTATATTTTTTCCTGAAGTAAAATATATATATTTTTTTTTCTAACAAGCTTTTTTCTGTAGTTTGTGTTTGTTTTATCCCCCGTGCGATTCTAAAGAGCTCTAAAGCTTCCTGAATGACACACAAGCACCGTAAAAATATACTTCACAGATCATAATTGCATTCTTCTCATTTTTATGATTCATGTTGCTACTGCTGTTTACTGGAAGTGTTTTCTGACTCATTTTCTTGTCGTCTGTCCCATCCAGGAGGGCACATTTAAGGCTGTGTTTTGGAGCGCTTAAAATCCCTCGTGCCCTTAGGACCAGACTCAAACCGGCACACAACCCTCCGCCTCCTCACGAGGGCTAGAGAACACATCAAGGTATGTGCCAGCGTCCCACTGGAGGTGATAGTGTTCTCAGATTCTCACAAGAACTTCACGCAGTGATCCGATGTTAAAGCAGCAAGTCACAAGAGCCGGTTACGGTGATTTTACCACGTTAAGTGGTGTTGTATAATTAGTTTACTTTTTTTTTTAAACCTGATGCGTACAGTTAGGGCTGGGCGATGTCTTGATCTGTACTTTGACAGATACTTGATTTTTTCAATATTTTTTAACTAGTGTAACTACAACATGATTCACCTTTTTCTTTATTAACCCTTTAGTTAAAAATATTCTGTTCCACGTGCACCACACATGAAATTGTTAACAGGATATAAATGTTTAACAAAACACAGAAAATGCATGAAACTACAACTACATCTTGTACAAACTTGAACATATGTTCAGAAATGAAATGCTTAATAAAAATCTCAAAAGTCAAAGGTAATTCAAATTCAAAATGAACTTTTTTCATCAGTAGATCATTATTAATTATTATGAAGTATAAATGTTCTGTAAAAACAATGAACAGCAGCTTTCAGTCATCATGATGCAAACATTAAATATCAGTCATACAGTAGTTCTTCACAGATTGCGCTGCTTTTCCATTATTTATTCTATGTAAACATGGACACATTTAACTGTTTTTTCATCTTTTCTCATTACTGTTATCATTGTCATATTGTCAAAGTATCTAATTCTAACGCTTGGTAATATTTATCAAATATCAAAATCGTGATTCCTTGACTTATAAAAATAAAATCATGGCCCAAACATTACATTAGAATTAATAAATGAAATGTGACAAATCGCCCAGCGCTACAGTGCTATTCGAATGATTTGGGTGGGGTAAGATGTCTCTTATCCTCAAGATTGCATGTATTTGATCAGAACATGTAGGGGTTGAACCCATGTGTGTCTTGCAGAGGCTGGAGGATAGTGAGAGGAAGGCCCAGCACACTATAGACCATCTACAGAGAGAACAGAGACACCTGCACAGACGCCTGGAGCAGCTCGGCGTGGAGCGCACACGCATGGACAGCATGGGCTCCTCAGACAAATCTGACTCCGACCAAGGTACACAAGCCTTATATAACGTTTAGTTTAGTTTTATTGATTTATATAGCACATTTAATAACGACAAAAGTGCTGAATGAATAATTAAATGCAAAAACGGGCCTTTAGAATCATTAAGCTGTAAAATATTATCCGCCATCCCAATTTTAACTTCACTCAAACATTCAATCAGAGTCTGCGGAGATATATTGTCATCTAGTTTCATTGGAAGATAAAGCTATATATCATCTGCATGAAAATGGCAAGAGATATGATGCTTAAGAAAGATCTTTGCTAAAGAAAAAAGATAGAAGGAAAACAAAACCGGGCCTAGAACAGAACCCTGTGGTACCCCACAATGTACATGCAGCATTGACAGAGATAAAATTCACAGGAGCTACAGAAAAAGATCTCCTTTTTAAAAAAAGAGGTATGACGTACACCTCCAATGGCCTCAATAAGATAGAGTCAAAAAGTAACAGGTAGCACATGGTTTAGCATGTGTACTTCATTACTTAGAGCCATGGATGTAAAACACTTCTCAGGACTCGTTTTAGTGCATTTATGTCACATTGCCATACATGCATTATTTAACTTGAACACAACAAGGTCAAATGTGTAAGATCCATTTGTGAGGCTTCTAAGAGCTCTTTAAAAATACCCAGAAGCCCTTGCTTCTAAAAGGCTTCTACCTAGAATCAGAACTGCACAAGATTCCAGTTCTCTTGCAGACACACAGTGGAGGTTTGATGATCACATGCTTTTTGACAGAAATGAGATGAATGATGGTCTTGAGGAGTTTGTATTATATATTCTGTGGCCTGTCCTGTGAACAGATGGCATGCAAACAGACCGCAGCATGATAAATGCTTTAACGCCTAAATTGGAATGTTGCCATGGAGATAATGGGCCAGAATGACTAAACGTAGCACTCTTCAAAATGCACATTAAAATGCTATAACCTTAAAAATGAACACGAGTTATTAAAATTACAGCTTGCACCATGTGGTTTCCATGCAATTATAATTTCTGTGCATGTGAATAGATTTTTTATTATTAAAAAAAACAAATGCAGCATGTGCATATAGTATGTAACAAAAGACAAAAATGGTCAAGGAATGTTTGGTAGATGATGTTAATACAGATGAAGCAGCTCGCTCTCTTTATAATCCACAAAGCTGACTCTTTTGTTGGTTTTGATAGATTCTGTTATCCTGATTTGGATAAACGCATCTGCTAAATGACTAAATGTAATGTAAATGTCATTTTCTTCAAGTGATTTACAGTATACTAACATATTATGTCTGTGAATGTAAATATTTAATCACAGTAGAGAGAGAAATTGCTTCTGAATATTTCTCCCTGTGTTTGCTTCACAGAAGAGGTGGATGTTGACGTGGAAGGAACAGACGATCTTCTGGGAGACCTGGAGTGGAGCATGAGCAGCGTGAGCGACTCGGACGAGCGAGGAAGTTTGCGCAGCAGCTGCAGTGATGAAGGCTATTTCAGTGCCAGTGTCCGGCGACCCACTGACCCTCGGGACAAGAGCCCTGCGCTCGCCTGCAGTCTATAAGAGCACACATCTGCCCTCGTCTCCAGATGTACCTCCACACAGCTGCTCTAATACTCCAGGAGGAAGCTCGAGGGAAGTGTTGGATGTGTGTCCACTGACCAGACCTCAGTGACCTCACTGCCTTCGTCCAATCAGATCGTCCAGGCCATTTGCCTTTGCTCCCATCACGCTGTCCTGGAGAAAAACCCTTAAAGACCTCACAGCCAGATGAAGAATGTCTCTCAGAACCGTCCGGACGCTGCGCTGGGTCACATGACCTGTTGTGCTCTTCCTCTAGCAGTCAGAAGACTTCCAACAGTGAGATGTTTAATGTTTCTGAAGAAGTCACCTAGCCATTTATTTGAGCCCAAATACAGCAGTAAAAAATTTTTATATTTTCACTATTTAAAATAACTGATTTTTATTTTAATTTGTTTTAAAATCTAATTTATTTTTGTGATTTCAAAGCTAAATGTTTAGCATTTCTCTAGTCACATGATCCTTCAGAATACATCATTCTAATATTCTGATTTGCTGCTCCAAAAACAATTATTTTTTTATCATTGTATAAAGTGGAATTTTTTCAGATTTCTTTGATGAATAGAAAGTTCAACAGCATTTATCTGAAATATAAATATTTTGTAAAATTATTAACGTCTTTATAGTCACTTTTAAAGCACCCTTGCTAAATGAAAATATAAAATTCTATAATTAATTTCACCCCCCCCCCCGCTCCTTAATTTCTTTTTTTATTTTGTCATTTTTATTAATTTTTGTTCTTTACAAAGTATGACTATGTAGTCATCAAAGAATCATGAAAGATTATCCAACTGTGTTAAACATTGAAAATAATGAGAAATGTTTCTGGAGCAGTAAATCATCATATTATTCTGATTTCTGAAGATCATGTGACACTGAAGACTGGAGGAATGATGCTGAAAATACAGTTGTACATCACCGAAATAAATCATACTTTAACACAGATTCACACAGAAAACAGATGATTTAAATTGTAAAAATATGTTCCAGTTTTACTGCTTTTGCTGTACTTTGGATTAAATAACTGCAGGCTTGGTGAACAGAATTCTTTAAAATCTTGCGGTTCAGAAAGGTTTGACTGCTAGTGTATATGACGGTGAAGTGGGCTTTTTTACTCTCGTCACGTGTAATAACTGAGGGCTTCTTCTACTGTACAGGTCTAAGATCTGCTGTCATGTCCTTCTCTAACCGTCTCTCTGAAGGGACTGCAGCTTCTTCAGTCACTCTCTCTCTCTCTCTCTCTCTCTCTCTAAGGACAGTGGTGTTGTTGGTGTGTGTGATGCATTATGTTTGCCGGTGGTCTTTTCTCTCGACTGTTCGCTTCTAGAAGCACATTCCACGCAGAACAGAGGTTTGTATCAAAAGCATGAACCTCAAATTACCTGCTGTGTGAGCAATAGACCTCTGCTGCTGTGTGTGTGTGTGTGTGTGTCATATCAGGACACAACTCTGTATAATGACATGGGTATGACACAGGTATTACAAGGAGAGAGTGACTTATGAGGACATAACCCATGTCCCCATTTTTCAAAACACTTATAAATCATACAGAATGAGTTTTTTTGAGAAAGTAAAAATGCACAAAGTTTCCTGTGAGGGTTAGGGTTAGGTGTAGGGTTGGTGAAGGGCCATAGAATATACAGTTTGTACAGAATAAAAACCATTACACCTATGGGATGAACACACTTTACACAAAAACAAATATGTGTGTGAGAGAGAGAGAGAGAGAGAGAGTGTGTGTGTGTGTGTGTGTGTGTGTGTAAGAGAGAGAGAGAGAGTGTGTGCAACAATGCTTTGCACTGAGATATTTCAAACAAATGTAGTCTTGATATGAATATAGTTCACAGAAAAAGAGAGATATCTGCACTAAATCTACGTATATGAATACAGTATATTTGATCACATCATATTTCAGACTAGAAATAAGAATATATTTAAGTAGTGATTGCATTAGTTATCATTAGTTTCGATGTGTAGTTGATTTGCACTATAGCCTATTTTACACATCTGTTATATTTTTTACTGCACAAAAATATTTTAAAAAGGATATAAAAAGTAAAATAAATTGCATTAAAAAAATATTATTTGTGGAAAGTGGGAACACCAGAGTAGGCTCTTATTAGTGTGCCTGATGGGATTCGGGAGAAGCATTTTAGTGTACACTAGTGAGTGAAGTGGCTTCTTTAGGGAGCCTAGTGAGGGATCTGTGTCTGAATGTACTGAAAATTTATGTACTGCTGTTGGGTAATATAGAACATTTAAAACAAAACCAAAAAAAAGTAGAATAAATAAAAATGAGTATAGATGTTGTGTGAGTTGTAGCGGTTTAGAGCACTGTGTATTTTAGATGGGGGGGGGTGTACTGTACATATAGATATAGATCTAGATGTTTGTGATGTCACTGTCCACAGACAGAGAGAAAGGGCTCTTCTTCTTCTTCTTCTTCTTGGGAGGGCAGGCGGTTTGGGGTTGTATGCCTTTAGTATTGATATGCTTTTCGGTCTTGTTTCTATTTGTTACAAGTGTTTAAACAAAAATAAGGGAACTTCCTTCTCAAGATTGTGTTTGGAAGTTTCTCACGACTCTCTCCTCTGCTGTCTGAGCACTTCCACCTTTCTTTACTGCATTGCTCTTCTCGTCTGCAGCGGCGGGACATCCATAACGTCACGAATGTACGGTGCTGTCGCTCACACACATGTGAAATCTATGATGTCATCGCGGGGGGGTCGATGTGCTACTTCTGAATTATGGGTTATGTACCGTACACACAGTACAAACGACTCAAGCCTTAAGACATAAAAATGTATAGAAATGATAGAAGCTATATTAGAGAACGCTGGTCTGCTGAAGAGTCATTCCACTGATTGTCTCAGGTGTTACACACACACACACACACACACACACACACACACACACACACACACACTCATCCTGCCAGGTTTATGTCTGTTTTAGGTCTGTTTTTACATCCAATCAGAAATGGACATGTCTATGCTGTTACTTTTTAAGAATTGGGGTACTTTGATGTTGACTGCTAAATATGTGGTTAAAAGAAAATAAGAAATGAACTTAAAATTAAATTAAATTAAAAAAAAGAAAATGTAGAGGGTGCGTTTCTGTTCACTGTCTGAAAATACATATTCATATTCAATTAAAGTAATGCATGTCCAGAAATACGTTTCCTGGATTCGGCCGTTATCAGGGTATCTTCTGTCCATTACAAATCTGTTTTCAATTAAAAAAGCTGAAAACGAAAGACTCAAGAGGTTTCAAGTGAGAGAACATGAATTCAATAAAGAGAAATTCAAAAAGGTCTAGTTTATTCTTTATTCCATTTAGTTTAACAAACGGAAATGAGTCATTTTGTCATTTGTCGTTTACAAATAGGTTTATGGCTTCAATATTTGATTAGCACTTGTGGGCGGAGCTGAAACGCTGCTATCATCTGATTGGTCGGATCGCTCCGCCTTCAGCACGGCTCTTTCACTCTTTCAGGCAGAATAAGAGTCTTATAGTAGTAATGTCTGAAACCACTGCTCACTGTTAATTAGAATCATATCTGAAGCAGATGTGGCTGGGCACATAATTCGTGCTGCTGTGACCTGCAAGTGACCCCTTTAAAATATTTCTAGTTTATAGTATTTTATGAATATTGTCCCACTGTAAATACAGTGCAAATAATTCTGTCTCCTTGGATAAAAGTGAAAAGGAAATAAAAATCAATAATAGACTAAACAGTTCCATGATAATATGTCTGTAATATTTATTACTCTTGTCTTTAAAGTCTACAGGCACTAGGCATGTGTGTGTGACATTAATAAATATTTGTGAAAGTTAATGTAGTTAAATTTATGAAATAAATTAGTAATATTAGTTTTATTACATACTAAATTGAATGATGTTTCTCTTCTTAGTCTTCTTTGTTGGGCTTGAGAAAGCCAACATATATTTTAACATTATTATTATTTATTATGAGAGTAATTTACAGAAACTTTTAATATTTCACCAAATTCAGCTCAGATCTTCAGACTCGTCTGACTCGTTGCTGTATAACTGGTCAGACTTACCTTCTCAAAAAATCCCCTTGACTTTTGTTATCTGAGCAATGAAGGCCTTAACAATTATAGGTCCAATTTTTCGTGCTTTTCTTAAGCTTTGATTGTGTTTACAATGTGCAATATAACGTGTTTATGTTTCATGTGTAAAAAAAAAAAAAAAAACAGTATTTTTCACACAATTCACCTTTCTGTATAGCGCTGTTTTCACTGTCATAAAAACGGGCTGATGACTTCCTTGTTCTATAAACCCCTCCTTCAGAAAAAACGTGAAGAGTTCTGATTGGTTCTGACAGCGGTTCCTGTGTTGTGATTCTACACCAGCTGAGCGCAGGCTGCCCTCCTGCTAACGTGATTGGACCAGGCGGCAAGGAACTCGACCGGAAATTGAAGTCGGCTGCGTGCCGCCATCTTTTAGCAGAACTTCACTTGCGTTAGCATTCCCATTGACTCCCATTCATTTTGGTGTCACTTTGACAGCGAATAACTTTACATCTGAGGCGTTTAAAGACTCCGTTTGTCCATTATTTATTTCTAAAGATACACGACAATGTATAAAGGGCTCCATTACCTTCTATGTTACGTAGAAACAGTTTTTGTAAAAAATAGGCTAACGATTGCGTCATAACCACTCGTCTCTCTGTCGCATTACCGTACAGACAAGAGACAATACTATACAAAATAATTAATCAGAATACTTACTCCTGCTCACTCATGCCAAAGAACTCCCCGCTCAAGCTCGCCGTCTCTGCAAGATTAACGATGGCAGTTTGCACGCACAGCTACTAGAAGATTTACATCTGTCAGACAGGTTGCTGACGTCATCAAGCTTCGAGTCTGCGCGTCAGAAACGGAAGTGCTAAAAAAACGCTAAAAATTGGTGTTGAGTTCCAATGGGGTCGCAGTGTCCATTTCTTTTACGGTCTATGGATTGGACTAGTTTTGAGAAGCAAGTGGGCAGGATTTGTTTTGAAAACCTGGCAATCCTGATCTGAACACACGTGCTGGAGATTTATAATCACAGAACGCCTTTACTGACGAGATGCGTGTGAAAATCGCATTCGTTTCTTTTGCACAGCCCTAACATCTAGTTAACAAAGCTATACAGCATTGCCCTTTGTGTAATAAGTAACAGAAACTGTTAAACAAACCAACTTAAATAATAAAATACACTTACCTTTTGTGGTCAAACAAAGGTGATTGGACTCCGAGATGAAAATAACCGCGTTTCGACGACATGGCGACAAACACACTCTACAAACGCAACTCTTCCATGTTCTCCATGTGAGCACAACAAGACCACGTCACTACTGAAGGAACTAGAGGGATGTAGTCCAAACTGGTCGTTCGATGTAGGCAAATTCTGTTAAATAAAATATCTCGCTTGGCATTGAACTTTGAGCTTTAGAATTTTACAGATATTATTTATACTCCAACAACAACATTACACACTAACTAAAGTTTAAAACATGGGATCACGAAGAACGGGACCTTTAATGTCTTCTGCGTGAGGTAATTGAGTTGTTCGCGGTGTGTGAGTGTGTATACTGATGCACCACAGGTCTATCAGTGGTAAACTCGGTGTACGGTGAATTCCCGCGACAAGTCAGTAGCCTTATTTTTGGACAGGACCGCACGCCATAATAAACAATCCGCACCCGACCGATGTTTTCAACTAACCCGCCCGCAACTCAGGGCCGTCGCCAGAACAAACCAAATGGGGGGGCATTTAATTTTCATAGGGGGGCACACTTTTTTTAATGATCTGAGACAGACCATAACATAAACCCATATTAGGCTATAACTAAAATAGACCACAATAGTCTTGTTTTGTTGAATTATTCAAATAAAATACTTCACCGTTTGATCTCAACGTCTCTGTTTATTGTCTCTTAACATTTCCAAAACCGCCAAAAATTTATTCTGAGATCGCATGCAACGCGCAGCTCAGCTGCGCAAAGCAATTGCGTATAAACAACACAATACTGTATGCTTAACTAAATGAATTGCATGATTTATATATACATATACATATACTTACACACAAACTGCATATTGTAATTTGAATTAATAAAACTACTAACACAAAAATAACATATTGAAAGGTCTGCTGCTGGAGACTTGCCATTGGCTTTTGTATTTGAATAATTAATGAGGTAGGTCTTTGCAAGGTTTGGGTGCTGTTTTTGGGATGTTTTAACAGTCATTTTATTAATATAATTATATTTAAAATTATGTTCTGTGTAATAATGCGTTGAATAATGAATCGTCTGAATCATTTCTGAAGGTAATTATGCATTTCTAGTGTTACCGTTGTAGTGATTACTGTTCCTGTGAGTCAACTTCTGCTGAAACAACGTTATTAGTGCAATGATCTAAATCAATATAATTCAATAATAAATGTCTAACTGCGCACTCACACCGGCGGCGTCGGGAGCGTCAAAAATCGCTTTTACTGTTCTGCTCACGACGCTGCAGATAGATTCGTGAGCGCTCAGATGCTCTGACGTAGATCGAATGCTTTTTTTGTATTTAAAGTGGCCGCAAAGCAACAAGACTTGTTGATCTTATGCAGACTAACCACAAGGAGGTTAACGTGCTAAGTTGATCTCATCAAATGTTGTTGTGGACGAAATATTAAGATCCTTTACTTAAAATGAACGATCTCAGACACCTTGGCCCACGTATCAATTTTAATTATTTTTTTATGTCCCTGTACACAAACAGGCCACATCATAGATTACTGCAAACGCGAAACAGCAATGATCAACCTGTCCTCTAGTTTGCTTGGGAACTAATGTGATCGGAGCTGCGTCCTCTGGAATCCTCTCAAGCGGTTGACTTCTACGTTCCGATTGGTTGCTGCCCAACCGCGTCATAGCTCACCTACCATAAAGTTGCCTTGATTTAAACTCTGCTCGACGCTCTCAAAGGCCAAGTCGCGCCGCGCCGCACCTCGACGCTGGTTTACATTGAAAATGAATGACTTCCGGCCACTTTGACGCTCTCGACGCCGGCGGTGTGAATGCACAGTAATGCAAGTTTGGTTAATTGTTCTGTGCGTTACGTTTAGGGGGGCACAAAAAGTCATTTGGGGGGGCACTGCCCCCCGATGCCCCCCCTTGACGACGGGCCTGCCGCAACTCCGACCGCAAAAAAAAAGAAAAGAAAAAGAAAATATTGTACCAGACCCGCTTCCTGACCCGCATTTTTTACAAGTAGTAAATGCTTCGCCCCTTTATATTAATTTAATTACTTAAATAGGCTATAGCCTTCAGGATAATAAGCGTTATGACCGCACACATAAAGCTTGCCACAAAAGAACCTGTTAAAGTAAGGAGGATTATGAATGTGTTTAAATTATCAAGGAGACATTTAATTGTTTAAACTGGTGTTTTCTCTGTCGCTGCTAAGACGAAGTTGACCGTGAGGACTCGCCGTGAACACCAGAGAGAAATGCTTCTTTCATATGGATTATATATTCAGATAGTAGCCCATTTATTTTGGTTTGAATATTATCGTTTAGACATTTCAAGCTCTCTGTAATAAATTTCCTATATTTCTCTTTAAACCCACCGACTAAAAGATTAAGACACTGCCTGACCCAAAATATCACCCAAAGTTTCTACAGCTTTTTTCTTAGCTATTTCAGAATCTGTTAAAGTTACTGGTGCTAGCTTGTTCCTGCAGTCAGAGTGATATGAATGTGTGTGATTTACGGCATGATAAATGCTCGTCACTTCTGCTGCCCAAACTTTGTCAGCCTGTGGGTCATTTGGTTTATTGAAAAAACGATTCCACTGATTTGCATTTTTCTTGATGATGTGCTTTTTTTGAGGTACTCACATGCACCGCTTCACGTCGTGTTCTCCTCCATGTCCCACAGAAAAAACTGCTCTGCTCTGCCATCTACAGGTCTTAACCAAGAGTATGTAGTGGTCCATTCACTAAAAGAGCATCTTCTCTTTTTCGTGGCCACGGCTGCTTAACCTGAGCGAACAGCGCATGCGCTCTCTAATTTGAGATTGTTGACATGTTGCGGTTCGTGCACCACTCAACAGTTTGATTGACGTACGACTATCGCTTTTATGGCTCTCCTCTGAACTATTGGACATAAATTAACAGTACGCCTATGGACGTATCCGTGTATTTATTAGGCAGGGTCGAATGAAAAAGCAGGACAGATGCTCAATTTGCGTGAGGCGGAACAAAGGGTTAAATTGCTGTAGGTTACAACGTAAAGCGGGACAGGTGGGGCCCTCTATTCGCGCCAGTTATTCAGCCAATAAAGTGTAGGCCTATGCATTTAAAATTGTGTCTAGTACTATATAAATTACAAAGGTTTAATTGGCATCTTTATTTCACACAACCCCGACCGACTGCGACCTGAATATCATAAAAAATGTTTTTGGATGACTCGTGACCGCTGGATCAACCCGCGCATCACTGCCCCTAACCCAAACTCCCAGGTTAAAACCTTATTTTACTGTCTATGGTTAAAACTGCTCAATCTCGCACACACACACACACACACACACACACACACACACACACACACACACACACACACACCCACCCCAACACCTTGCTACAGCGGTCTTTGACATTTAAAACCTCAGCTTTTGCATCTTTATAAATGATTTTGTTTGTGATGCTAGAGACCTTTAAACATTCATTTGGAGAATTTACTGTTAAATGCATTTCATAGTGAAAAATGCTTAAAACAAAACTAGTGCATACACGAACAGTAGTGTATAGTCAAACTTATTGGAAAAACTGATTGGAAACATAAGCCTGTGAAGTGCACACGAGTGACTCATCAAAATGTCTTTTATTATTGCTTAAACACGGCTTAGGTGAAATATTAGGGGTAAAAAAAAAAAAACTCAACTTGATTCGTATATGTGGTCTTTAGCGCCACCCAACGGCCACACTTTAAGACATTACCCCTAAACTTTTTATTTATATAAAATTACGTATGGTCCAAACCGCGTTCCACATTACTGCGCATCTGTCTTTTTAATATAATTATCAAATTTACCACTAAAACCACCTGTTAAACACATACTGAACAACCTTAACTTTACATATACACCATAAAAGTAGTTACTCTAAACACAGATCACACTGACTGCACAAACACAATCCTGGGCTGCATTTCCTAAAGCATCACAAGCCTGAACGGATCATCTCAATGGGTTACAATGCTTTTGGGAAACGCAGCTCTGGATCACAAACACTCAAACATGAAAGACAGAGGCAGACACAAGAGAAGAACCAACAGCATTTTCATATAAAATGTTTTTAATTCCATTTTTCTGTATAAAACAGCTTCACAGCTCTGGCCAATTCAACAAACAATTCTGCACTCACCGCAGGAAAGAGCAGACACTTCCTGTTCGTCTCGCTCTAAAACACCTGACATTTGGATTGAAGGGGCGGGGCTTATTTACCATTCTAGTTTTGGCGATAGAACATTAACGCAAAACTCTAACAAATCACTTGTGGTTAGCTAGCTAGTACAACATTAATATTAACTTAAAAAAAAAAAAAAGAAACGAACGCATGAATGAACGAACAAGCCGATCTGGTCACATCCCAAACGCGAGTCCTTGAGTCCATGTCCACAGCGAGCCCAGCAGGAACTACACGGTCTTCTGCTGGCCCTTCTTACCGATCAGGGACTTGTGGATGTGAGGAATCACACCTGCAAGAAGACCACAAACACACAAGCGCTTCACATCCACATCCGTCAACACAACAGTGTTTACAGCGAGCACAAAGACATTAATCTCCAACACACCTCCGCCAGCGATGGTGGCCTTGATGAGGGAGTCCAGCTCCTCGTCTCCACGGATGGCCAGCTGTAGATGACGAGGAGTGATACGCTTCACCTTCAGATCTTTTGAAGCATTTCCTGCCAACTCCAAAACCTAGTCAAAGCAAAAATTACTCAGACACCAGATATAATGCATTTTACTAGTGCAGGGCACTAGTGTAGTCTTACTTCAGCTGTGAGATACTCGAGGATGGCTGCGCTGTAGACTGCTGCGGTCGCTCCCACACGACCATGGCTTGTAGTGCGGGTCTTCAAGTGCCTGTGGATACGGCCCACTGGGAACTACAGATTTAGACATGCATTCCCTTAGACAGCATCACCTGACATCAATTATTAGACTTCAACAAAAAATAAAACTGACTGAAGGACATTTAAACAATCATGAAAACAGACGCTCACCTGAAGTCCGGCCCTTTGTGAGCGAGACACTGCTTTTGCCTTGGCCTTGCCACTGTCTTTACCTGCCTTTCCTCCTGCCTACAAACACCGATCAAATGCAAACACACACACTTCAGTGCACCAAGCATATTAGGAGCAGACACTTATGCTCATTTTTATTTGCATCAGCATACATTTAAAGTATGCTGAATTATATTAATGCATTAAAGATTAAAAAATAAATTCAATCTTTAAGATTTAAAGTAGAAAATGCAGCAATATAAAGATTCAGTATTACAAAAATCTTAGTTATTTCCAACTGCAAAAAAAAAAAAAATTCTAGAATGTGACTTTCCATAAGTAACAACATAAAAATTACATAATTATCTACAATCATAGAATGTAACTTTATTAAATGCATTTTAATTTAGTACATACATTTAATTTTGATACAATTACAACATATCGTCCCCTTGGAATTATAAGGTTCTATCTGCATTCCGAGATATAGAGCATTAAAGTTTTTGCATTCCATTTGACTGTGTAGATAGAACCTTATTATTAAATAAAAATTCCATAATGTATAGAACACAAAAAAAAAAAAAAGTAAATAAGTTGTCACAGAATAACAATATGGGAATAACTCAATTTTTACAAAAATGTCAGATAGAACCTTATAATTCCAAAGGTGACGATATGGCGTTTCATTAAGTTAAAAAAAAAGAAAAGAGATGTAATATCTTATGATTTCGCGAAATGTAATATTGCAAACCATTACATCATTTATACAGTATATTTACAGCAAACTTTTACGATTACGGTTTTACGTGTTAATTACAGGTATATTTAAGTCAAGTCAACTTTATTTATATAACGTTAGCCCTTTATAGAAAACAGATTGCGTCAAAGCAACTGAACAGCATTAATTATGAAAACAGGGTGTCAATAACGCAAAATGACAGTTTAGAAACTCCTCCACTTCTCTTGGAAGAGAGAGAATGATTAAAAACATCCATCAGGAACAGATCCACATGAAGTAACGAGTCGGTTAACGCGGGAATCTCCCGCTCTTATGACTGCCACGCGAGACTAACGACATACTTCATCCGTTTCTGACATTAACCTGCACAGACTACACAAACACAGCGCGGTTCTCGTGAGTCGGTGTTTCTGAAGAACTGTGGAGAGAATAAAGTGGATCTGAACTGATCCGCTGACGGACAGAGCTTAGCTTAGCTTTCCTGCTCGAAGAAATCTCACAACAACTGCGACGTATATCAACAAAACCAGTGTAATAAACACGGAAGATGGCTAATCGTTTAAATTAGAACAATAGACGTCGAGATTAAATAAATATATATTACAAAAGGCTGTTAGCAGCACGAGCTAGCAGCGCGAAATCGAAGCAGCGTTAGCACGAAGCTAGCGGAGAATCTCTAGAAAGACGACAAAAACGCGGTAAAAGAAAACAAAAGGCATTTACAGTTATATAAAACAAATTTACGATTTAATACTGAAGAACTACATACCATTTCTGCAAATTATCACTTTGAATGGGATCTGGGGAGGTCTGTGTGAAATCTTTGACTCGAGGAACAATAAACCCGTTCAACAGAGAACGCTTTAGGCGAACCGACGCTGGAACCAGCCAATCAGAACAAGCGATGTTGATTCGAATTTCAGGAAGGCCAATGAGATTTCAGCAGGGATGTGCTTCTACCATCCCCCATCGAAGAATGATAACACAGAGGCGTGGCTTGAGTCGAATTTAACGAAAACATTCACCTCTGTTTAAAAGTCACAAATGACCTGACAAATATTTACTATATATATATATATATATATATATATATATATATATATATATATATATATATATATATATATATATATATATAATTACTTAAGAAAAAAATAAATACAAATTCTAATCAAACCCTTTTCGAGGCGAAATCAGGTGATCTTTTAATAAAAATACATTGTTTAAATTACTTTAAATTATTATTTCATGTTAAAATATTAAAACGAGGGAGTTTTAACATTTTCGTTTATACAGCTTGGTGAAGTCATTGATTAATACACATTTATTTACACTAAGAGGATCGAAAAGTTTTTTTATGTAGGCATAAAGGACAAACTCTGAGAAAACATAAACGCGATTGTATATTTTCATTAAAACATATAATGCAAAAAAAAAAAAAAAAAATCATGAAATAAAAAACAAAACACACAGTAAATAACAAATAACTGTCTTCATACTGCCACTGTACCAACAGGCCAGAACAAATGATTAAATATTATCTGTTAAACATTAAAACAAATTCCTTGCATGTGCAAACACAATTAACAATAAAGCTCTTTCTGACATTTGACTTATTTATTATTATGAAAAAAATAAATGGTATGTAGGGGGTATGTATGTGTTATTTGCCTTGGGAATATTGTGTAGTCTCACATCTTCATTTGGCTATACATTTTCTCTGAATTGTGTCAGATTTTGTGTGTGTATTATTATTATTATTAATTAATTAATTTATTTATTTTGAAACTAAATGTAATAAAATGTTTTTTTTCGACATTGCATGCATTCCTATGGCAGGTCAAATTGGTAAGCCAAAAGGTAAGGATTTCTTACTGTTTTTACACCCACATAAAGTCATCCGATCCACAAAAAAAATATATTAAAAAAATAAATAAATAATTGTATGTGTGTTTGTGTTGTGTGTGTGTGTGTGGGGGGGGGAGGGGGGGGGGGGCAAAATATGTGACAAAATAAAATAAAATAAAAAATGCCGTTTTTTTTTTTTGTTTTTTTTTTTAATTCTATACCATGGTCAGGTAAAAATTACTCATGAGGGAAGAATTTGTAAAATAGATAAGTAAATGAAATTCCAGCTACATAAGTCCTCGAATCTACTAAATATTGTGTCTGTGTGTTGTGTGTTTCGTGAACACATGATAGGTAAAAATTTATAGCCTGAATGCACTGTAAGTCGCTTTGGATAAAAGCGTCTGCTAAATGCATAAATTTAATTTAATTTTAAATTCAAGCCTCTCAGAAGAACTCTCAATGGTTTTGTGTTTCAGGGTCACATAAGTTAATGGCTATAAAGCGGTAAAAAAAAAAAAAAAAAAAAACTGTGTGCTGCTGGAAAGACTGTGCTTGTGATAGTAAATAGCTAGCTAAAGTGCTTGTGATAGTATGTTATCGACTCCACTGTACCAAAGAGTACGGGCCAATAGGAGAAGCGAATACATGACTGACACGCCAATCGCCCAATCACAAGATGTTCCTAAGGCGGTGACGTTCCAGAGCTACGTCCCATAGGTATGGAGCCAAAAGAGTCTCAATAAAGATAAATGCACACATTACATTCACATATGCATACACAGGATTCATACATGCACACACATGATTCATAAATACACACACAGGATACACAAATGTCCACAAAATTTACAAATGCACACACAAAATTTAAAAAGCACAGAAGATTCAGAAATGCATACAAATACAGAAATGCACACAAAATTCAGAAATACACACACAATTCAGAAATGCAAACAACATTTACAAATGCACTCAAGATTCACAAATCCATTCATAGGACGCTCACTGGTCACAAGGAGGGATATGACGAAGCGCGGGTGGGAAAAAAAAGGAGCTGAGGTGAAGATGGCGGATTTGGACAGCAGGAGCGAGTGCGGCGGCGGAGGAAGCAGGTTCCACGGGTTCCAGAGGGACCAAGACACCCAAAAGCTGGCGTCAAAGTGACTCGACATCCAAAACAAGCGCTTCTATCTGGACGTCAAGCAGAACTCGAAAGGCAGGTTCGTCAAGATCACCGAGCTCGGAGTTGTGGGCTCCAAGAGCCGCCTGACGCTCTCTCTGTCGGTCGCGGCGATAGATAGCGTAGTCCTCCGCGGGAGAGGACGGCGGGCCTAGACGGGCCTTAAAGAGCGAGTACCTCGTGAGGGAGAACCGTAAATACTGCCTCGATCTGAAGTAGTGATGTGTCGTTCTTGAACGATTCGTGCATTTTGAACGAATCTTTAATGTGACTCTGGGGGACGAGTTGTCTCGGGGAATGATTCGTTAAGTCGCGCATGCGCATTATTCTATAGGTTCTGTTCTAGTAGAAGTAATTCACCTGTTAGTCAGTGCAGTCTTGAGCCGGAAAGAGAATTGATTAGATCATAGTTCGGGTCCATCGGGTTTTTGACTTGTTCCTTAATCACGTGACAGCCCAATACGCTAAACCCAATGCAATATGAGCCGGAAAGAGAATTGATTAGTTCATCTCATGAGTCTTCGGGTCGAGTCATTCCTTAATCACGTGACAGACCCAAACGCTAAAAACCACTGATCTATAATATAGAACTGGATTGCTCATGACGTCATTAAAGTGAAGCCGCAGCGCCGCCATATTGGTAATCCCTAGTGTGCGAAAAAGTTCCAGCGCTCTTTGTCAGACACGTGGTTTTGTTGTGTGTGACGTCACCGCGGCGCCGTTTTTGAGGTATCGCTATTGACTGAAACAACCACGACTACAAGAATAGAAGTAAATAATAGAATAAATAACTAATATAACTACTTAGATAACTATCTAGATAATAAGTAAATATAAGTAAATATAACTCGCAAACCTGGAGAAGCAAAAGAAGATTGAGAAAAGGGCATACCGAGATAAACTCAATAAAGATGCCAGGGACCGTTATTTGGAGAAATTGTCATCCATTCATAACAGATCCATATGAGCTGACTGCATTAAGTTGGAGGGCTGACCCCGCATTGCTACCTTCATCCTCATACTTAGACATTGTTAATTATCTTGTTTATGGTATAGTGTTGTCAAAAGACCCGGTACTTCGGTACCAAGTCGGTACTAAAAAAAATGTAAATGTGACGGTACCAGGTTTCTTTAAGTACCGGTAGTACCGAGGTCCCGTTCAAACCCGGCTCAACGCTATGATTTCTGCAAAGCAGAAAACGAGTATGGAATCTCAAAATCCAGTCATGAAAATGAAACTTACATTTTAAAATGGACAGTCATGGAATTTGTCAAAGTTAGCATTAATTAATCAAATCAAATCTCCATATGGACCAGTATCTGTAAATGTTAAGCTACAAAAGTTGTTTGAAATATGAATCCTGACTGACTTGTCTGACTTGTCGCGGGAATTCACCGTACACCGAGTTTACCACTGATAGACCTGCGGTGCATCAGTATACAGACTCACACACAGCGAACAACTCAATTACCTCACGCAGAAGACATTAAAGGTCCCGTTCTTCGTGATCCCATGTTTTAAACTTTAGTTAGTGTGTAATGTTGTTGTTGGAGTATAAATAATATCTGTAAAATTCTAAAGCTCAAAGTTCAATGCCAAGCGAGATATTTTATTTAACAGAATTTGCCTACATCGAACGACCAGTTTGGATTACATCCCTCTAGTTCCTTCAGTAATGACGTGGTCTTGTTGTGCTCACCATGGAGAACATGGAAGAGTTGCGTTTGTAGAGTGTGTTTGTCGCCATGTCGTCGAAACGCGGTTATTTTCATCTCTGAGTCCAATCACCTTTGTTTGACCACAAAAGTAAGTGTATTTTATTATTTAAGTTGGTTTGTTTAAACAGTTTCTGTAACTTATTACACAAAGGGCAACGCTGTATAGCTTTGTTAACTACATGTTAGGGCTGTGCAAAAAAACGAATGCAATTTTCACACGCTTCTCGTCAGTAAAGGCGTTCTGTGATTATAAATCTCCAGCACGTGTGTTCAGATCAGGATTGCCAGGTTTTTAAAACAAATCCTGCCCACTTGCTTCTTAAAACTAGTCCAATCCATAGACCATAAAAGAAATGGACACTGCGACCCCCATTGGAACTCAATTGAGACAAGTGAAGCCCATTTTTAGCGTTTTTTAGCACTTCCATTTCTGGCGCGCAGACTCAAACGAAGCTTGATGACGTCAGCAACCTGTCTGACAGATGTAAATCTTCTAGTAGCTGTGCGTGCAAACTGCCATCGTTAATCTTGCAGAGACGGCGAGCTTGAGCGGGGAGTTCTTTGGCGTGAGTGAGCAGGAGTAAGTATTCTGATTAATTATTTTGTATAGTATTGTCTCTTGTCTGTACGGTAATGCGACAGAGAGACGAGTGGTTATGACGCAATCGTTAGCCTATTTTTTTACAAAAACTGTTTCTACGGGGCCATAATGTAACATAGAAGGTAATGGAGCCCTTTATACATTGTCGTGTATCTTTAGAAACAAATAATGGACAAACGGAGTCTTTAAACGCCTCAGATGTAAAGTTATTCAAAGTGACGCCAAAATGAATGGGAGTCAATGGGGATGCTAAGGCAAGTGAAGTTCTGCTAAAAGATGGCAGCCCCCACCCTACTTCAACTTTGAACTAAATAATTCTCTTTCCGGCTAAAGACCGCGTAGGTTTTGCGTATGGGTCTGTCACGTGATTAAGGAATGACTTCTTGTCAGATAAGAAGTGAGAGCTAATCACAGACTGAAGACCCAGGTAAAGAATGAATATGTTTTTCTGTATCTTATAGCATTTTTGTTTTGTATTTTTTTGTAGTGTGATCAACGTTTGCGTAAGTACTAGATGTGTTGGGGAGGTAGCACTTAATATTTTAATAACATTTTGCTAAAATGAACGAAATGACTCGAACAAAAAGATTCGTTCATTTTGCTGAACGAGACTCAAAAGTCCGAGTCGGTAAAATGATCCGAACTTTCCATCACTAATCTGAAGGCGTACCAGCGCGGGAGATTCCTGCGGATCCGGCAGACCGTTAACCGTGGAGGAGGAGGAGTTCAATCCGGGTTCAATCCGTTCTTCCCGCTCAGGGTCTCATCGAGTTCCGCGACGCGCTAGCGAAGCTAATCGACGACTGCGGCGGAGACGAGGAGGACCTGAGCGGCGGAGGACACGCGGAGTTACCCGAGGGCTCGTCCGTAGCCGTGGACTCCAAGCGGTTCTTCTTTGACGTGGGCTCCAACAAGTACGGCGTGTTTTCTGCGCGTGAGCGAGGTGAAGCCCAGCTACAGAAACTCTATCACCATCCCCTTCAAAGCGTGGAGCAAATACGGCGGAGCGTTCTGTCACTACACCGAGGAGATGAAGGAGATCCGGGAGCGGCACAGAGAGAACGCGCTCGAGCGGAGAACCGGAGAAGAGTCTGAGAGCGACGATCTGGACAACGACTGACCGCCGGAAGAGTCTCGTCGCTGGGGAGAGCCGCGCTCTGGAGACGGACGCGTGGAACAAGAAGATGTTCGACCGAGAAACACTGTAAGCAGATCCTGTGTAAAGCAGTAGAGACGATGTTTGATAGATACACGGATTCTCCCGCTGGATGCTCTCTGTAGGTCTCGTCGTTTTGAAAGTTTGCTCCTTTATAAAGAAAGAAAACAAATTACCCTTCTTTCACACAGAGTCTGAGGGATGTTACAATGTTAGTGTGTCGAGAAGAACTGAGGATTGTCTCTACTTTAGGTGTTTTGAGCTGTTGTGAGAGCAAACCAGCATCATCTGAGCTGTGTGTGTGTGTGCGTGTGTGTGAACATGTATATAGAGCTCAGATCAAACAGGTTTTGGACACACAGCACAATACAGTTCAAGCAACATGTTAACATGGTGCTATAAAGTCAGGATCGAGCAGATTATCCTGATTGTATGAACTGAATTGGGAATTAGTAGATTAAGAGCTTTGGGGATGTGACTGGAAACAACACCCAGCTCGGTTTAAATAGATTAATTAAAATCAAAATACAGAAATATAAACATAGAAATATATTTATATTCAGAATCAGTTTATAAATTATAAATAAATCCTGACTGTTTCTGGTTGGTGTCTGTTCTGTGTGATGTGATAAAGGCAGTGTGGCACTGCTCTATCCTCCACACACTTCCTTTAATAAAGAGATTTTCTTTGCTGAGGACCTGCGTTTGTTTTACTCTTTCCTGACCGCTCAGCGTTTGTTAACAAGAAAGTGATTCTTCTCCTACTGATGACTTCTTCTGTGCTGCAGGGACACAGATATCATTCTAATCTCTAGTGATAAATGCATTGAGGAGGTGCCCTAGAAAGTCCAAATAAAAAGCATCTGAATTGATGCATACTAAGGGCACTGCTCCTTCACAGACTGCTCACTTCACAGATCCACCATCAGAATTGCACCATTATAAACATAAATTATTAAGAATCTCCTACACTGCTTTACAAAAGTAATCAGGAAATAAGAACATTTTTAACATCCGAGTCTGTATCTAATAATGAGAACAGTTCTGTTTAAACACCGCTTTGGATTTGGAGAAATGTAACATCGCATCCTTTGCTTATCGACGGATCCTCTGAAGTGAATGGGTGCCGTCAGAATGAAGGTGTATTTCTTACAAACACCCAGCTTTTAACTGAAGATCTAGAGTGCTGTGCATTGTTGTGACGTGTTTATCAGCTCTCATTCTGACGGCACCCATTCAACTCCAATAGTGAGCGAGTGATGCTACATTTTTTGCTAAAATCTGTTCTGATAAAGAACAAACTCATCTACATTTGTGTGTAACATCAGGTGCCTTCTACTGTATATATTTAACACTTTTAGAAAAGTATCGGGGAAAGGTGGTTGTTAAATTATAGAGTTATAAATCCAATTTTTGGACTTGGAATATTAAGTTGGAATATTATATCAGTTAACTTTTTTTTAAAGTGGATTATACTTTATTTTAAGGTGTCCTTGTTGCAGTGTAATTATACATTACTGAGTGGATAGGATTTAAGTTTGGCTTAGGGTTACTTTTATGCATAATTTATTGTTATTATAATAGTAAATAACAAGGACACCTTAAATAAAGTGTTACTGTAATTTTAAGTCCAAATTATAAAACTTTAATTGTTGCTACTATAATTTTTTATGGTAAAGTTCTTGCAAACAGGCTTTTTTACACGTCACGTCTTTTACAGTAATGATGAACAACTGTCCCTCCTCATCTTCATGTCTTGTGTAAAGTCCTATTGCACAAAGTTAAACCCTGTGACCCTCATCTGATGTGATTCACACACACACACACACACATGCTAAGCTTCACTGATGATGACAGTTCAAGGGTAGATGCAATGGCACGGCTGATTCAGGAGATTATTTCACATGCCGTCATGCTGATGCTGATGATGAAGAAGAAGATAAGCTGCAAACAGATGTCAGAGACACTGCTTCATTCAGATTGTGCTGGGAGCTAATCAAAATATTGAGAAAATCATATTTAAAGTTGTTCAAATGAAGTTCTTAGCAATGCATATTACTAATCAAACATTATGTTTTGATATGTTTCCACAATTTACAAAATAACTTCACGATTTTTGGTATAAAATAAAAATGTATAGTTGTGACCCATACAATGTATTGTTCTCTATTGCTGCTGTGCTACTCATGACTGCTTCTGTGCTCTTTTATTGTGGACTTTTTATTTATTTTTAGGATTAAGTCGGCTGATTAGTTTTTCACATTGATTCACAACAAGCCCAAACACTATAAAATACATGTTTATTTGGTAGTCATTAATGGAGTGAAATATCAACTACATATAAATCGCATTCTATCCAGAACATTTTTACATTTTAGATTTTTGCATATATTATTAAATCAATGAATAATACAGAAATTAGTCGTGCTTAGATTTTGTCAGAAAGAAGATACAATATATTAATAATAAAAAGTTCATGCATATATAAAATACATAAGCAAGATGCTTTGATTATTTAATCT